>NC_041351.1:17543530-17821030 GCF_004354835.1 Perca flavescens | reverse complement strand
GACAGGTTGATGATAATGTGGCACCAGGCTTACAGGCGTTTCCCTTGTAACCGTCCACTTGCTCCTAACAACCCCCTCCTCCCTTCTTCTGATGCCGTCTTGCCTGGCATTGCCACCTGGCAGCAGGCCTGGCACGGTCGTCTGGAGCTGTCTGCCGACAGACACAAGGTCACCCAGACGTCCCCCGGCGCCTGCAGGGGGTCCACCTTCTGTGTGGGTGTGAGTGTGTGTGACAGAGAGTGTATTGTGTTTAAGTGGAGCTGTCGGAGTGCATTTCTGTTAAAGCATTTTTTTTTTTCACATCAATTTGTTTGTTACTTTGCATGTGCATAAATTGAGTATGTGCGTGGAATTATGCACAAGCATGTATTTCAGTGTGTGTGTGTGTGTGTGTTATCGTTCTAGATTGTGTGTGTGTGTGTGTGTGTGTGTGTGTGAGAGAGAGAGGCAGTAAGACTCCCTGCTGGCCCCAGATGGCCAGCCTCTCCTTCCTCACCAGCCCAGACCAGTTTCACTCGCCAAAGTCACTGCTGAGGACACAAGACGAGCATTCGGCACACTCTGCACAAAATGACCGCAATCAGAAAAAGGCATTACTGTTAAACCAAAAGCCGCTGAGCAAATGTGGCTCGAAACCTATCCGATAATAAAAAATGTCAAGCCTCTATTCCATTCAGAAAACCAATTTTAGCTGTTTTGACTGTTCAGTACTACTTATTCACCACTAGATGGCTCTACAACTCCAATTATTTCCCCTGTTGTGTGTGTGTGTGTGTGTGTGTGTGTGTGTGTGTGTGTGTGTGTGTGTGTGTCTGTGTGTGTGTAAAAGAGCTGGCTGCTGTGATCCTTCTAACCATGATTAATGGCCCCATTCAAAGGTAAAGAGCTCAGGAGCTCAGAGGATAACTTCTTTTACTGTAAGCCACAGTGCTGTGGCATGGGGAGTGCTCCCTGCACTCGTTGTACCAGAAAGATGAGGTAAGTAGCGCTGGGAAGACAGGAGGCAGAGAGGGATAGAGCAATGGAGGTTGTCTGCATATGAGTTTAAACGGGCCTGTGAGAGGAGGAGAGGTGCTACACTTCCGGTCTGCATATGCTTACATGTTCTATTACTAAGCATCTATCAGTATTCACGAGTACAAATGTGTCCCATACACACCATTGTGGTAATGTGTAAAATGATAGCAAGCGTGTGTCTGTGTCTATAACAGAGTGTGTCGTGGGATCGGGCTGAGGTAAAAACCCTGCTGTCCTCCGAGTTCTCTGCGGTCACACCTCTTCCAATTACTTTATCAAGTCTGACTGCGCGTGTGTGTGTGTGTGTGTGTGTGTGTGTGTGTGTGCGTGCGTGTGTGTGTGCGTGCGACAGTATGTGTTCACACAGCCCCCGGGGTGCAATGATGGGAGCAGACGCCTGCTCTTTCACTCTCGGCAGGTGAGAACATATTCATCACAGAGGCCTGCCAAGCCTGGCGACACCCTCACTGTTATTGCCAGTGTGCATCCTGGGCTGCCCTTTGTCTCGCTTTTACAGTGGATATTCTCTTCGAAATTTTAAACAAAACAAAAATCAACTAAAAGCCTCAATGTGTGAAGAATTATTAGCAACAGCTTTGAATTCCCTTTGACTTTGTTTTGGTATCACCACAGGTCATTAGAATTTTCTCAGAAAAATGCGGAAAACTGACAGGATGGCGTCTCCACCCAGTGCAGTTTTAAATAAATGATGAATTAAGTGCAACATTCACACTTGAATCCCCACCAAAGCGTGTGTGAAAAAATGTGTGCGCATCGATTTGGAGCGCTTTTGCAAGTGGAACAAATGTAATCAAATGCTGCTTTAGCTTAGGACTTCCTGCAGTGGTAACAATCATGCTAACTCTTCTGGGATTAAACAGCTATGATGAGATCTGTGCGTGGCCTAAAGAGCCCTGTGGGAGGAGGGAGTTCTGGACAACACCGTTTTTATACTCACATTCCTTGGACATCCCGACTTCCAGGCACTTCTGCAGCCGACAGTACTGGCAGCGGTTGCGGGTGACTTTGTTGATGATGCAGTTCTTCTCCCGGTGACAAGTATACACCATGTTCTTCTGGATGCTTCTCCGAAAGAAGCCCTGTGTGACAGAAAGAGCGATGAGGACAGGGGTGGGTGGCTGGCAAAAGAAGTGTGAGGGATGCAAATTACTAAATTACTTGGCAAATAGAGTTGTGCTGTTTGTCGTTGCGTGTCGGCCCTGCGTATGGTTATATATCAACATTACTGCTCTGGTTGCCTTTTACAAACTCTGGCCTCATATGTTGATCATGTTTTATGATTTATGATTTTCATCCAGTTCCCAACAACTAAAGTACTTGCAAGGTTAAAAGTAGGGCTGCTCCCTCTTAGTCGATTAGTTGACTAATCGGTCGTTTTGGTCTTAGTCAACTTAGATTTCTTTAGTCGATTAGTCACGTTTTATGCTTTTTTCATGCTGAATGACTTATTTCCAAGAAACGTACGAGCACATCTCTGGTAAACCCAAGAATTAAAGTGGTGGTGAGAAACTCAGATTTACATATCTGTCGATTAAATCAACTAATCGATTAGTCGATACAATTTAACGAGTGTTAGTCGACTAAGAATTTCTTCAATCGAGCAAAGCCCTAGTGAATGAGTAGAACGAAATCAAAAAGAGGCCATGCAGAATAGCCATATGCAGCTGCAGTTAAAAAGGCAATAAACCAAATAGTTACAACAGGTCCTTAAAAGGCTTATTCCGTGACATAATCTGGCCAGAGACTAATAGTGAACTGTCGACATCTCATGAGGACGCCCACCTGCTCAGTGATGGCCACCACAACACAATGTATTTTATTTTGGAGATGTTTAAGGTCCAAAGGCTTTTGGGGCAAAAGGCACAGGGTTACTGGGTGCCATATAACCATGGCCCAGTTTACACAGCCAGAAATAAGCAATTCTAGATCCAGGCCAAGCGCGTATTATTAGAGAGAAACATACAGAGAGATAACAAGAAATCCCTCTTCTCCTGCATTTCCCTTTGTAACTGAACTAGATCAAAGAAAAAGCATTTTAAAATGTAGTCCATGGGGTAGAGGACACATTATAATGAGCTCATATTTGGTCACTGAGCTGGAATGAGAGATTTTTGGGGAGGCCAACTATGTTTTTATTGCACAAAAGCAAGACATAGAAACAGAGCAAAGTATCTCTCCCTGATAGATAAGATTACAAAAAAGCCATGCATCGAAACTACCGATTCTCCTTAATGCCACGCAACCCCAGAAAATCAATGTTAACCTCTGTGGCCCTAGTGTCCAAACATCCCTTGTGTGTCAAAAAGATTTACAAAAAAAAAAAAATAGGTTAGCGCAAATTAGCCTCTGAGTACTCTGCAAGCAGGGCTCGGGACAAGTGTAATACAGGTCAGTTTCAGTATTGATGTACAGGGGTTATGTTTTGGTGGGAAGGACGGTGGGCGGGACGAGCTAGGGAGAGAGGGAGGGAGGTAGGGTGGCTGCCGAAGGGGGCCGGTCCCATGCCAAGGGATTAGCTTTGCTAGCCGACAGATGGCCGGTGGACATACAGTAAGCCCACAATTTGTCCCTCCCGGATCACCAGCCTCTTCTCACATCTCCCATCCACCACCACAGAGTGGAAGTGATTCAGGCTTTTAATGAACCTCGAGGAGGAATTGCAGTGCAGTTTGTCATGTATCTGTTTGAGCAAGGCACCAGTGCGGGCGATAGTTACGATTACAGGCTGCTAGAGGAAGCGTTTCAGTCCTCAGAGGGTCACATCATCTAACCTTAGTCAGGATTTCATCAAGGCCTCATATCTGCTTTGCAACCGGTTGCCGCGTAAAATAAATTTTTAGTGACGATTTCACAATTCCAATCACAGTCCTGCTTTTCACGCACCATTATCAGCCTAGAAATAAAAGGTTTGGTACCTCCAGAAGATTCCTACAAACTCCTCTGAGGAGACCCACGGTCTCCCAACAAAACAGGGCGGGCCTGAACAAACAACAAAGTAGAGAGGCTAGTATTTTGAAGTTAATTCTAGCTGGATAAGTCTGGGGTCTTTGTGCGTGTATCATGTCCCCATTGATTGCCGGTGCCCTGACCCTGACCCTAGTGACACAGGGGATTAACCCACTCCCCCCACGCACCACCAAGCCCAGGTGCCCTCTCGCTGCACCTCCCGATTGGTCGCAGCTGCCGGCTCATGGGCCAGTCGGTTGGTCCTGCCCCCCACCCGCCCCCTGCCCCTCGCCCCTCTCCTTCTTTTAGGAGTCATTGCTTCCTGCGGGCCTTAAGCCTCTTTTTGTATCACCGCTTAATCCACCCGGCGACAAGAGCCCTCAGCGGGCCTGTCAGCCACCCTGCAACTTTCAGAGGAGATGAGAGCTGCAAGAAGAGGGAGGGATGAAAAAGAGGACTGAACGGTAACAGCACATACATGATTGCATGGGCCATGTGCTCTTGAATTCACAGCTGTCTACCTGCCTCATGCATTTATGAGTGTGTCAGTGCCTTCTGCTTTGCATGTGCGTGATGAAATGCTTTATTAAGAGGGAAGCGGGGGTTGGGGGGTGGCGAGTTCACAGGGAAGCACAGGAATCCTCTCTTACGTGACTTTCACACTGTGCCCAGATTAAGAGTGCGTTCCCAGCCTCCCACTGTGCAAGTGCGTATGTGTGTGTATGTGTATGTGTGGGCATACCCCTGCCTTTATTGTAGAACAGCTATTGCTACAGTCCACACATTAGTAAAGACGGATGGTTGGTAAGAGGGCTGAAAAACACAGCAAAAAGGTAACATTCTTGCTAAAGGTGGCGGTTGGGGATTCTAGAAATATGGTTACACTTCTCCCCCATTGTAGCGGAAACCAGGAGGAGGGTGCGCCCGCTGCGCACTGCCGTGCCTTCAAGACAAAAACATAAACATGAGGGGGTGGACATGCATATTTAATGTTTAAGTGTTAATATCTAGAGGGGAAAAGAAGTGCAATGCCGGTGAGTATATGCAGGCGGTAGAACTTAAACAACAAACGAATGAGCTGTCTCCAAGTAGCAGAGCTCAACATCCCCCTCCTGTTTCCTCTGTTCGCTGCAGCCCCCAGGAAATGCCTTTGTAGTTTGGCATGCTGCAGCAAAGCTAGCGCTGCTAACCCTCAATTTACCCCAGTCTCAGATGAGACAACCATATACGTTCACATGCCTGTAGTGTTGAATTATTGAGTATGCAATGCCAAGTCATCTCCTCTGAAGTCAGAGATACGGAGAAGGCATCCTGAATTTTTCAAATAAGCACTGCGGCTGTTGAGTGGGCAGACAGTTCGTTGACAGGGGACTAGCGGCTGACGCTAGCTGCTGAACTTGATGGATATTTTCATAGTTTTAGCCAACATTCCTTATGATTATAATATAACACATTGTTGCGTTCTTTGGTGGCAGTGACATGGTGAAATGAATCCTAAATCAAAGCAGTGCTTTAACGTTCCAGGGAGCAGAGATCAGAGATTAACTGATTGTTAAAACTTCTGAATTAAGTTGTCATCGTTCTAAAAAATGATATGCACAGCACAATAATTGTTGGCTGATGAATTAAAACAACAGCTATATTCTCAGTGCACAATGGCCTTAAAAAGCTAATTACAGTGTCAATTCTGATACTGTTTCTGAGCTGTCAGAGAGAACAACCCTGTGATCACTAAGGAGAAACTAATTACTCACGTTCACAGCTCGTCTATTGTTTGCCCTCCTTCTGTGTTTATCACACTGTTACAGAGTTTTGACCTCCCATTAGCAAGTGTGTTAGACTGTTGTGTGTTTAATTCCTTTTAAATGCCTCCTTTGTCTATGATTGACCTCAGTGACAAACTACATGTAAAGATGTGAAGAGACCAGTTTGCAATAATGACACAACCACTGCCTCTGCTTGAGGTGACACTAACCACAGAGCAGATTTCATACTTATATATATATTATATTGGTCACACACACACACACAATCTCACCGGGGGCTGTGATTTAGCCTTAGTATTTCACTTATTACCCTATTTAATTATTGAATTCGATGCTATTAGACAATGGCGAGCGCTGTTAAGGTGACACAATTAAAAGCACTTTGGGACTTGAAATGAACTTTGAGATCAAAGTCATATATATTTAATACATATACAAGCACCTGAAAAAAACAAAAAAAGTAAGAAGAAAAGCACAATCAAAGTTTTCCCACGGTCACATTTCCTGCCCATGCTAAATTGTTTAAAAAACACAAAATCTAATAAAACACAAAGAAAAGATTTAGTGCATCACACATACTACACATTATTTGGACGGGGGCAACTATGTAACTATGCACCATCTTCCCTGTCTCTCACACACTCATGCATAGCCTCTCTCAGTACATACAAGTGCACACACACAGACACACACACAGGATTTGTCTAGCCTAGACAGTCAAGAATAGATTTGATATGATTAAGGTAAGTAAATAACTTGACTTTGGTCTAAGTATGTCTACATACAAAACCTGTCAAGACTAAAAAAGACGATTATCAAAAATGGTGTGACTTTAAATTTGGGGTAATCTAATTTGCATATATTTCAAACACAGCCAGCAGCCAGTTTGGTTTCCCATAGAAAACAGCAGAGGGGTCAGCTTCTTCTTACTTTGTTAACTTTTGATAAGTGGCGTTTGGGGAGCAGGTTGACTTTCATGGAGCACTCGGAGGGTTTGGTTTTAAGGGATACGTGTTTGTATGTATGAATCCTTGCTTCCCTGTGCCCTCGTCCCTGTGTGCATTCTTTACTCATTTTCCACTTCACCCCCCGCCCTGTGCTCTGGTGCGTCTTTCTTTTGGTGTCAATGGGTTCAGCCGTGGCCCCTGTTCCCCGTCCGCCCAATCTGCTGCCCCTTCAACCATCCCCACTTCTCTCTTTTTAGCTGTTCATTGCTCCCAGAGCCCAGTCTGCTCTCGCAATCCCACTATCTCACTCCCTGCAGTTTCTCCCATATTTGTGTCGTTTTGTCTGCATTTCTACATTCCTTTTGAATTCCTGCCCTTTCTTACGGTTTTTTTTTTTTAACTGCTGCTGCCTCCTGCCTTCTTCAGCATGTTTTTCTTTCGCTCTGCTCTACCCCCCCTTCCTCTCGCAGCACTTCTATCCTTGCACATATGGCAACACATACAGACCACAGTATTGGCTCCACGGTCAATAAGTCTAAGGATCTAGCAGGCACCTGTCACCAACAGCACCACCACTCCCTACCTCCACTTGATATACACAGGGCTGTTGTTACAAGAAAATAAATCTTGCCAAGAGGATTTACATACTCATGTTTGGGTTAGGACTCACCCACGTTGGAAAATCCTATTTGGTAAATTCAAGAAAGCATGTAATAAAGTTTGAGATTGGTGATGCAGACTTCTCAGTTGGTGGTGCGTGCATGCACATCAGGGACTTTTCCTTTGATTACCTGCCATGTTTTGTCATCTTTCCTGTGTGCGTGAATGTCTCATCAGTAAGTTGTATGCTCTTGTCATAATACTGAGACTGAGAATGGACTTGTTTCTGACTATGGACAGTTCTCTGAGTTAAGTCAATTGATAAACTCTCATGGAGTTTCCAGACACGATTAGCATGTGGAATTTAGGCTAGCTGTGACGTTAATTCTGTTTATGATGAATACTGTCATAAATATGTAGTATAAAATACTGTGTTGATGGGACTGCTAAGCTGCATCAAAGTACTTGATTATACATTCTGTAATCATGTTTCTGTTTCTGGATATCATATTGTGTACCAATTATCAGTTATTGCACTCTCGAAGCAACGCAGTGTTACTGGCACTGCCTTATTTAACGTGGTCAAGCTACAGGGTCAGCGGGTCTTTGATGTCGGTAGTATTGATACTGATATGAGTGTTAGCATGCCTGTTGATAGTAGTATGCTTGATTATTATTGCTGTTAGTGTTTACATTATGAGAAAAGCCCAGTTAAATTTTTGTTAGTTATGGCTAAACTGATATGTGTACATTTTCCATTTCTACTTATTTTTCAGACCACACACATAACTTTGATGCATGTCATAATTACGTCTGTTGTATTGCTGTTCTGTATTGAGGACAAATCGCTCACTAAAGTAAGCTCCATCCTGACCAACACTGCAGGGTGAGTACTATTCTTAATATTCCTCCACCAGAACCCCCCTATCTTTCAACGCATGACCGCCAAGCAAAAGAAAACGAGTTTATGAAATGTTGACATTGCGGATATTGGATGATGAGTCAGAGTAAAGCTGCGTGACAAAGTTTCACATACTGCTCATGATTAGACGCAGGTCCATCATATACATTATCTTGTGCACAGTGTACAATGTGCACAGATATAGGTTTTTTTTTAAGTGTTGAAAGAGGCAACTGCATATTGTCCAGGTTATATTGATTATTAGGCAACTCAATAAAGCAACCAATATTGATTCCCCATGAAAAAGTAGTCCATTTTGACTCATACCCAACTTTACATTCCAGCATTAAACAATGAAAAAACCCCAAAGGATGTGAAATACCCAAAATGACGTGCTTTATCTTTTTCATCTTCTCCGCTTAGCCTGTGAAGACCATGTGAGCGTATTGTCCCCCCCCTACAAATCACACGAAGGTTACAAGATTGACGAAACATCTTGCTTGCTTGGCAGATTCAGAGGAAGGCAAGGAGTCTCACCTTGCAGCCCTCACAGGCGCTGACACCATAGTGGTACCCTGAGGACTTGTCCTGGCACACAAAGCAGGGCTTGTAGACGCGGGGTGGCGGGGGAGGTGAAGGTGGGCTGGGCACTATCTCTTCTGAGCTGGTACTCTGGGTCTCAATCGCTGTGGAGAGGAAAGAGCAACAACAGGGGGGTTAGTGAACACTATCAGATGGAGCGCTGACAGACATGCAGCATGAATCAATATCAGTGGGATAAACACTAAATCTCATGTGTGCACACACACACACGCACACACACACGCACACACACACACAGCTTCACAACATCTAATACAAATCACCAGAAGGGAAACTTATTCACTTTCTAGAAACCTTGTGTTAGAAAGGAAAAGAAAGAAAAAAAAACAGCACATGCAAGGACAACTTCTTGATCAGACATTATCAGATCCGCCACAGGAAAGACTTCATAAAAATATCTTTACAGAACAAACACTTTCTTACACACTTACACACACTGATCATCAAACACCAATGAAACCAGCCTCTGCAGAGTATTATTATTATTTACTGCTGAAATTATGGCTTGTGTGTATTGAGCGTTACAGCTAGAGGCTGCTTTGCTAGCAGGGCTCAAAGACTTTTATTTATTCAGAAATTGTGCAGTCTTTTTTTAAGTATGAATGCTTGAAAATAAAGGATAAAACATACACTGCTACAATCAAGAGCAACAAATAGCGCAGACGAGGCTAAGCATAGGCTACTTCTCACTGCTTCTGACCAAGTAAGACAGGTTTACATACTCCCAACCAAACACACAACTAATTCCCTCTTATTCAATATCAGACCAGGGAACAGGAAGAGGCTGAATATGCTCCGTATTCATCCAATAAGCACTAATATGACAAACCAAACAACATGTGAGCGCTTTGCAGGCTCCCATATTTTATGTGCTCGTACATAGTAAACAAAAGCAGTCCAGGATTGAAGGGAAGTAACCTGCTGTTGCCTTCATGTAATATGTATTGGACTTTGACCTCAATATCCTGTGTGTTGCAAAACACGGCTCTTTAATCAAACATAAAAACACACACAGTCACAGCGGAGACCTGCACCCTGTGGCCTATGGCCAAGTGTATAATCCTGTTTTGAAATGGTGCCTTTTTGAGCCAGCATGTGTGTTTTACTTGTAACCAGATTTTTATACTGATGACTGAGTTTTAATATCCAAATACTATAGCCTACCGTTTTTCATTTAAGAAAATAAGATGCACTTCAAGAACTTTGACTACAGTACGAAATTCTGTCCATATCCATACAGGTATCATACTTTAAGCATTTGTGCAGTTTTGCAGCCCCGTTGCTCCACCCAGCATCATCAGCTCAACAGAAGAGGGATTGGGGAGGTTGACAAGCAGCTCAGGAGCCACCTGCAGCTCAGTGTGTAAATAAGCCCTCTATATTGAACAGATTGGGCTGGTTCAGGCTGGAACCCACGTCACGTGACGGCCCCGCAGACAAACAATACGCTCGCAATGGATCCTGAAACAACACACGCAACTCTAATCGAACTGCACACTGGGCAATAAATAGCAAGGATAACGTTTTTTCTACCTCTTTTTCTCTCACACACACAACCACGCACGCTTTCCTATCATTTTATAGTGACTATGTACTGGTCTCTGCGTGCCAATCTCCACGTGCATGCAGCAGATGGTGCAAGGGAAGATTACATTCAGAACAACCAAAATAAACAGACCTGATGCCCAGATATGTTCAAGACTTCCTGGATAAAATAACAGACAGAAGCACGGTACACCAAAATCCAGCATCTCCGAAGCCTGTGTGTTATCTCTGCAGTCGGGAAAACACACAGCATATCCAAGTGGGTTTCAAGCGAAGGCTGACAGTTAAGCCAACAGCAATAAGGCTCACAATGCAACACAGTGACACCCAATCAGGCCCAGGATATCAAGACATTTCTTATATTAGGGCCCAGATGTCATATTATATATTACACACCAGCGTGAGGTAAATCGGTTAATATGGGTTAAGGGGTGAAACATTGGACCTCAGCCCTGAGTGAGACACTTAATATTTGCTTATTAAACAGAGATTATTTTGTGAAGACATATAAAAGGTATTTGCAATATCAGGGGACAAGAAGAGAGAGTTTTCAGACGATGGAGGGCAAAGATAAAGGGAGGAAAGCAGGGGGGCACGAAAAGGCATAGATGTGGACGAGACAAAGAAGTATAATGTGTTTGAGCAATTAAAGATAGAAATACAAAACACTAACAGATGAAGTGATAAAAAAAAAACGTAAAAGAAAGAGTAAAAGCAAGGCTGTATTTATTACTATATTTGTGTTCCTCCCTCAAGTTTGTTTGTGACACAAACAGCTGTCATGATTACTATTCATGTCAGAAAGGATTACAGGAAAGGAGTGATACATTTGAGAAAATGTGTGGACATATGCTCATAAACAAGAATTACTCTATTTTCCAGCAAGGAGAGTTATGCATATAGCAGGATACACTGTTGTTTTGCTATGGGAGGTCATTTTGTCCAAAGGAGGTAAAGGATTCAGTCACAAAGTGAGCTGGGAGGCTGAGTGTGAGAATGAAAAGGAGAGAGATTCCGTCCGTATTGGTGTCACTGCGGGCCAGCTTTGCCCATGCCACTGGGCCATGCAGTCACTGTGCTTAAGTAGAGCAACCCTTACATAACATGGCATATTTTCTAATTAGCAAAAAAACATTCAGTTTTCTGTGCTCTTCTGCCTCTCTTGATGTGGACTGATTACAGCCCTGCATTATTAGTGTGACAACAGAGCGATTCATCCATGTTAAAGCTTCCTTCAGTAGACAAACGATGTGCCACCCACCCACACATAAACATGAAAATTGCATCCATGCCTACATTTACACAGAAAGGCTTAGGGCTTTCCTGGAGCCATTTAAAAAGCCTCATCGGTCAGTTACATATACACACACACACACACACACACACACACACACACACACACACACACACACACACACACACACACACACACACACACACACACACACACACACACACACAGAATGCGTAGTCTTAATGAGAGCACCCATGGAAATCTGGGACACAAGGACGAGAGTCTGTGAGGGGGCTGGCGACTGTAATCAAATACAATGGCTGGCTTCTGGAGCCTTGTCAAGCTGAGGCATGGAGCAAAACAATGGCAGGCCTGTGGACAGAGAGGCAGAAAAGGCACAGCAGAGAGGACAGAGCTACTTAGCCCTTCAGCAGCCCTCACCCTGGCATTATTCAACACCAGCCTGCATCCAAGCTCTGATCAACACCAACTATCATACAAGCCTGCCTATTGTGCGATCCACCAAATCATACGCACAAACACTGGAAGAACTGACTCACGCTCGCCTGGAGAGCTTCCTTCCATATCCTTGCAACATATTAACGCTGGAAATGTGCAAGTCTGGCAAAGCCGGAGCCCCTCCAGAGCCTGCAAAGTCAACACAGTAACTAATACTTGTGCTACAGCTAGAATATCATTCATTTAGCCAAGAGAGAGGAACATGAATAGAAAATAACATACTGCTTGGCTTCAGGATACAGACACAGGAACCTGCAACCCTGAAAATAATGTTTAAATGAAAAACAGTAAGGAGGTACTGATAAGGAATCTATTGTACTCTGATAAGGAAGTTATTGGTGAGGAGGTGAAACAGACACCGCATGGACCCTATGGTTACCGCAATTGTTGTTAGCCAGACACAAGGTTGGATTGAAGACTACAGCCTGGCATGCTGTCAGACCAGACCCAGAAACAGCACAGGCCGTCAGGTGTTACCAGCGGAAACCATCCTGACACTGCGTTGAAACAGCAGAAGTCCATTTAAAGGAGGGTGTGTCTGTCTAACATCTGACCACTGGCTCTGGCTGAAAACTAGCCTTTCTACTCATTCTGGCACATTTAAAGTATTGGATGTATTGAATATTATTATGTTTCTAATTCTGAATGTCATTGTTATTAATTAGTCTAAACAATGTGTGAGTTGGCCATGAATTAACAACATACTTCTCATAAAAACAATTTTTAATGACCAACACGTCAAAGCACCTAGATTTAATTTACTTATATCTCTCCTCTGATATTCACATATACAGACGAGTAAAATACACTTGGTGTGTCCACATGTGTGCATGTGCAGCCCCCCACATATCGTAATAGCTTAATGTGGCGTGGTGTTCTCAAACTCAAAGCACCGGTGATTTAATTAAGTTCAAGTGTGAGTGGTCTGTAATGTTGCTCTTCAGATTCACTTTGCATACATCATGAGCCACAAGTGCACTTAGAGAGAAGCCGCGCCCTCGCAGCCACATCCTCCATAAGCAATTACAGCATGTCTGGACTTAAATGGACAAATATGCAAGACTGAAATGAAATCTATTCTGATGATGAACTAGCCAGAGCTGTAATATTGACACAAGATAGCCTGGCTAACATCAGCACTTCAAAAGGCATTGAGACCACAGACCAAGAGACACACAAACACACAAGCCCAGCGGCTATTATCAAGCCTCCAGACTGTGCTGTCTCGGCCCAGAGCTGCTGAGCAGTTCTTGAGGTTCAGCTCTGGGTTAGTCCTCTGAGATTTGATTACCTTTTTCCCCACTGGTTACTCGGCCCAGCTGTGAAGCATATTAATGAGATTTCACCATCATTAGGAGGAAGCTAACTACATTAGCAGGCTGGCTGGTTGGCTGGCTGGATAGAGGTAAAAAGAAGTGGAGAAAATGAAGGCAGAGGGGATGGAGGAGAAGAAGGAGGGCTTTGACCACTTCCACTTTGTTGAATCCTCCTCTATCACGAAGACCATTGTGTTCCCCCGGCTTCTATTGGGTTATTTGGACACACACACACACACACACACACACACACACACACACACACACACACACACACACACACACACACACACACACACACACACACACACACACACACACGATCGCCATGTGTAACATACATGGCAGGACATATACAGGTCCATTTGTCTTTCCATGCAGTGATTGTGCAGGAGAGGAAACACCAGACAGACCACCATGCCACAGGCTGTTGCATTAAGGCTCACTTTGAAGTCTACTTAAAATAATGAAGTGGGATGGCCAATGAAACAGCCTCAGGGATAGTTACTGCTTTGCAAAAAAAAAAAAAAAAACTGGGATTTGTAGGCCAATGTATCATGCATGTCCATTAAAACAACTGGCAGCAACTTAAGAGCTTTTATGTGCAATGAAACAGAACAACAAGTGAGCAGAGAAGGGTATCACTCATGCATAGTGCTCGACTTTTGCTAAACATTCAGACGTTATTTTTGGTTTCCAAGTCAAGAATGCGGGTAAGCAGCAGGGGAAACCACACACACACACACACACACACACACACACACACACACACACACACACACACACACACACACACACACACACACACACACACACACACACACACACACACACACACACACACACACACACACACACACACACACACACAAATGCTTTGTCAGCACTCTTAAATTACTGAAGGGGGAAATGGGACTATTTCCTTGCTTACAGGGAAATCCTGCCATTCTCTTACTAAGCGTCATAACAGCTCTTTGCTGAAAATGGATGGGGCTCCATTCACTGCCTTTACACTGATTACTGACAGCAAAGGCACGCACACCATCTAAATATGAGCGGGAGCGAGGGCGTGTGCATGCGCCATCCCGCGCTAGCAGGCACGCACAGACTGACAGCTGTTTGGTGAGCGACAGTGGGGTGTGTTTGTGTTCAAACACAGAGTGTGAACAGTTATTGGAGGGAAGAGGGGGAGGAACCTGGCGACAGGGCGCGCGCACACACACACACACACACACACAGGAAGGAGAGCCAGTGGAGGTATGGGGCAGGAGAGAAGACAGCGAGCCTCACGCCTCCTGTATTCTCTGTAACTGAATCCGGCCCTTCATTTGTCACTACTCCCACTCACATCCTGCTTATTATGATGCCGTACGAATGTGTGTGTGTGTTTCAGTGAGGTTGAGTTAGGAGGATTACTGAGCATCCTCTTGTCCCGGTTGTGCACACCGTAAGCTGCAGCATGTCTAGCTTGCAGTCTACCTTCTCAGTGTGGATAGAGAGGGAGAGCGAAGAGAATGAGGGAGAAGGCATGGAGATACAGGTGGCTGTCACTAATAATGAGCCTCCAATCTCCATTGTTTCTAACCGAGTCAAGGCTCATGATATATTTTTCTGTGGCGCATGACACATTGCTTCCACTTAAGAGAGTTCGTTGTGGTCTACATTTCAAAGAAATGACAGCCTTCTGTTTTACAACCATTGCGAATATTCAAACCTTACAGAGAGAGCAGAAATTGATGTGACAGCTTGAGTTCTTAAAGGACTATACAGTACATTTGAAGGCTACACTGGCTCCAAAACCAAAATTTGATGGATAGTGCTCCAAATTGGGGCAAAATAACTCCCCCCATCGAAAGTGTTACGGCAAGAAAAACACACATACGTGAGTGATAGGTGAGGGCTGAGCAGAGGCCGAAGGGCAAGGCGGTGCAGAGTAGGGAGTCTTTCTAGGCTGTTATGACGATCCCTCCTTAATACTAGGAAACGGTGGGCCAGAAGTGGGGAAAACACCAGGTTGTGTTTAGCAGGGGTAATTTATGGCATCTTTACATCTTGGTGAAGTGGGGAGGAGTGTTGTATGTGGGAAATAGGTGACGCCACAGGTATATGCATTTCTTCTGTTTGATTGCTTTTAGGGACACAACGAATGAAAATGTGCATGCTCATGCAAATAAGTGCAACTACCCGTTTGCACACTCAAGTGCATGTTGTGTCATTATGTACCGTATGTATGTGCACGACAGCCTGTGCATGTGTGAATGTCAGCATGTTCTTGTCTAGGCCAGGCCTGGTTTTTATCAGCCCAGTGGCCCCCACCATGTTCCCGAGCCCTTCTCCAGGGGCCCAAGATAACTTCCCTCTCCACGCTGCCAGGCCTCTGAAATAACAACACACCAGGTTTTCCTATCACTGCTTCCCTTGCAAATGGAGGCAAAACTGAGAACATGTGTGGACAAACTAGGGCGCAGGGGGGGCACCAAGGGATCAAGCAGATGGCAAAGGTGAGGTCTACAGGGGCTAGCCTTCTAGCAGCAACTTTGTGTTAACCACAGTAGCTGCTCTGTGCTGCTGCAGCCACATGCTAGCCTTTGGCACAGTTAATTATAAGTGAAATAATAAGTCTGCTAATAAATACAGAATGCACCGGACATCTAAACCACACATACACTCCTTTTATTGTTATGCCCTCAATGTTTATGGATCTGATTGTGAAAAACAAAAAGATAACAGGTATCCAAAGACAGCTATCTTGCCAAAGAGAAACACAAGTTCCCTGGCAACAACGCTCCCTTGCAACCCTGAGTAACAGTGTAACTCTACCCAGCAGCTGTCTATGCCTGCTGACTGACAGTGGGACTATGTGAGCTGGCACTTGCCCTGGGGTGACTGGAGATATTTGGCATGAGCTGATGATGTGGGACATGGTGGTGGGCACAAGGGGGCACAAAGCAGCCCATGTCGGCCAGAGGATGCCAGAATGTGGATAGATAGGCACAGCAGTGTCATACTAGTGTGTGGGCACGAACACTCCAAAACATGATATCCAATGTAAGAGTGTGTGTGCGTGAGAATGTGAAAATGTGTGTGCAGGATTCACTCAGGATTGTGAACATACAGCTGGTACAGTACATGGCAGGTCTATCAAGATGGTTTGACAGGCCGAGGAGTCAATGCAAATGTACTTTTTTTTTTGTGCAGAGATACGGTCTTTCAAATGTACTCCTGTATGTGTGCATTAGGGGCCTGTGGTGGAATGTAACTAAGTAGATTTACTCAAGTACTGTACTTAAGTACAAATTTGAGGTACTTGTACTTTACTTGAATTATTTATTTTCATGCCACTTTCTACTTTTATTCCACTACATTAATCTGACAGCTTTAGGTACTAGTTACTTCACAAACTAAAAAAGTTTCTCACACAAGAAATGTAGTTTAAAATAGGATGTTTGATTATAAATTCAACTACCCAACAATATATAGGCCTCCAATGATTAGACCATTAAACACTTACTGTTTTGATCATTGAGTACTTTTACTTTTAATACTTTTAAGTAAATTTTCCTGATAATACATACATACTTTTACTTAAGTAACATTTCCAATGCAGGACTTTTACAGTGTGGTATTAGTACTTTTACTTAAGTAAAGGATCTGAATACTTCTTCCACCACTGATAGGGGCAGCACCAAAGCCTCATCACTGCAATGAGCTAAAAGACCGGGAATTTAATTAAACGGGAGAAGCAGACCTATGATTAGCAAGCCTTTTCCGCGGCTAATCCATGTGACGAGTACAAGCAAGTGTTTGCCCTCAGTGGATCTGCCATTGAGCGTGAAGTTATGTGACATCACTGACCCACATTAAGAGACAGAGACAGGGCAAGAGAGCTGGGAGCAGCAAGAGACAGGCTGCAAGAGAATAAAGATAGAGAGGGCATCTGAGGAAAAAGACACAAACATTTCAAAACCAGGCCCCAAATAAAAGCCATGCATGCCGGCATGTTTGCTTTCAGACACCCTCTTTAGAGTGAGAACGGGAGGTGTAACCACAGTGTAACCTCCCTTTGTCAACTCTCTCAAGGCAAATTAATAGAGCCTTCCTGGAGTGACTTGTAGTTGTAGCACATAATTCAAGATCAAGGTCACCATTGAATCATAACACACACCACACAGCCCTTCACAAACCGGTCTTTAATGTTATTACTCTAACTGTGAAAATGGCTTCATGAAACATTAAGCCTCTCTTTAACAGAGTGCCTGCATTGGTTAATTATAGAATTGTGCATGAGTGGATGTTTTTTTTTCTTCGTGATAACAAACTGCACATATGCATACGAGGAGCCAGGAGGGTGCCAAAGAAACACTAAAAACCTGGGCCTACCAAAACCAGAAACTCACTGTGTGCTCTAACAAAAGGTTAGATTTTAGTTGTCTGATTGATGTTCTTCTCTCACAGCCACTTAGAATGAGTGCAACAGCCAAATAAGCCTCTATTCCCTCTATTCACGTAAAATAAAGGTCAACGACATTACAAGCAACCTGTAATAAGAAGTCAAAGGGGTCAGAGGCCTGAATATGTTCCTGTGACCTTAAAGTAATTACCAATTGCTGGAAGAGATACAAAAATGTTCAGAGAAGAGAGGTTGTGTGTCTTTGAAAAACACTGCAGTTGAAAAGATTTGTGCAAATTTGATTTTGATTCGTTGGAGATAATGAACACATCTCATTAAAAACAGGTGAAGAAATAGCTTGAAATGCATTTCATAGGCCACAATTCTGTCTGCTTGCGCTGAACCTAAATCCATACACATTATCAGACCCTTTTGATCTTTACTGAGCCGAGTGCCACACACAGTGCCTCTCAGTGTTTGAAGGCCAAAGACCCCTCATGAATGCTTATGCTCGAGTGTTTGCTTTTCACTCACTCTAACAGAGAGGTTATCTGCCCATTGATACGCGCTAATCCAATATGACTGGCAGCTTTCAAGGCCCTTCGTTCTTAAGCGCATATTTAAAAGTGGAGGAAGCAGGTCATAAATATGGAGGGGGGCAAAGGGCTATTTGCATTAGGAGGGCTGAAGTAGACTTGGAGAGGCCAGGAGGAGGTAAAGAAAAAAAAGGGGGGGAACAAGGGATCAAGAGAGGAGGGAGAAAGAGAAGAGGCTCATGAGGATCTGGGGAGGAGAAAAGAGGATCACCAGGGACAGGCTTTGTCATGTTAAACTGCCTCTCTCGACTCCTGTTCTCCCTTTCCCCTCCTCTCCCTCCCTCTCTCTCTCTTTCTCTCTCGCTCTCTGTGTGTGGACAACACAATAGTCAATCACAGGGGGAAAAGATTACAAGGGTTTGATCTTCTCAACTTCAGAGCAGGAGCATGATTGTGGAAGTGGGCGAGAGTGAATGGATGATTGTGCTCAATGACGCTAAATAATGTGCCTCCTTACCAGACAATTTCTCTTAAACTCCAGACACCCATTTAGGTTTGTCACTTCATGTACTCGTCAACATGAGTTAGAGCTAATAGTAAAACTCGCTTGTAATTTTACCTCTGCCTTCAAGCCTCGGCAGGCTAAGCGTGCATTCCGCTACTGTACTTGTAAACCATAATGACAACAATTCCCTTCATAAATTAGCTCAAAGTACCAATGTCAAGTTTGGACTTAAAAGCATATTATTTATGGAGGTAAGTGGAGGTATTTGCAAAGGTGTGGACAAGAAGATGCAGCAAGCGTACCATTATTCTGTCACTGGACTGTTAAAGAGCTCAATCTTGCCAGGACCCGAGGAGTTTAGTAGGTCAGCACAGGCCTTAAAACCCCAGAGGAGACAGCTGACATATTTAGAATAGTCAGATGCCGAGGAAAACATTAATGACACAGAAACACACAAAACAACCAATCGTTCATACGCACGCAGACGTTATTCTACAAATCCACAGGCTGAAATGACTTGGCTGCACACGTGACCAAACTCCTCTGCATTAGGTAGATCACAGTGGTACCTTTAAACACCTTATGCTACGTTCACATGTGGCCGGCTATTTTCATAAACGGACATTTCAAACCTCTCCGTTCTCAAAAATACCATCGTGCACAGCCGTCAGTTTTCAGAAAAGTGTTTGTTTACCCGTACCCGTGTATATGCCAAACCTGTAGGTGGCAGTGTAACAAGAAGCTCAAGCCCACGTTAGCCAATCAGAATCCCAAACATAACAGCAACAAATCACTTCTTCTCTCTTCTCTTCCTCACTTCCTCGGCTGCCTAAACCTCCGTTTGTCTCAGTTTACATGCAAACGTGCAAACAAAGTTTTCCAAAATCTCCACCCTGGCCGGAGTTTTTAGAAAGAATTGTTTTCAGGGGCGAATTCTCCATTTACGTGTAAACAAAGGGCACAAACGAAGGGAAATGTCTCCGTTCTTCAAAATAACCATGTATGTGTATACGGGGTATTAGGCTCGCCACTGCCGGGCCAGCCACTGCTCTCCTGCTCATGAATGATGACTGATGACACACATTTGATTCAGCTGTGTGATGTTTAGCGTCAGGGGGCTCCTTAGTGGAAGATTTGGGCATTGCGAGAGGAGAGCGGGTGGGCAGGGAGAGGCAGACTCATTTTTCTTTAGTGCCAGCGTTAATATAAAAAAAAATTTAAAATTAAAAGTGAGGGGCTTGTCGATAGCACTGGGAGGTTAAGTTAGCTCTGTGTTTAGGAAAAAATGGCTGATGAGAGCAGGCAGAGTCATCAAGGGAGCGCAGTGGGATGTTACTAGATTTTAATGAAAGACATGTTTAGCTTCCTCGGGTATGGGTTCTGGTTTTTCCCTTCTCCCTGTGTGTCTCTGTGTGTGTGTGTGTGTGTGTTGTCTGTGCCTCCACAGACACTAATTTCCTGCATGGATCCCTGACCTTTCCACATAGCCTGGGGGGGAGCCATTTGATCATGACACACACACACACACACACACACACACACACACACACACACACACACACACACACACACACACACACACACACACACACACACACACACACACACACACACACACACACACACACACACACACACACACACACACACCATTTCCTGTGATATGGCTGTCCACCAGTCAGAGGGCTGGTTTTAGTGAGAAAAAGTAGAGCTCTCCCTACAATCAGTCAGTCTAAAAATAATTAGGTCTTTTGAATAGACATTTTTTTTAAGTGGACTATCTCATTGATCGACTGGTTCACAGAAACAGCCTGAACAGAAATACTGGCAGAGCTACAAACATCGCTGTCCTATTGATTTGGTCATGCTTGTTATATCACTACATTCTTTACATTGAAATTTTGGTTTGCCCATTGCTCAAGATTATGACTACAGTTTTCATATTTCTGTACATGTGCAAAGGAGCTATACGAAGCTTCAAATATGCCCTTGACGTAAAGATTTAATGTAAAGGTTTTATTTCAAAATGTAAAAGCCTACTACTCTGTGTTCTTCAAAAAGTAAACTGCAGAAAAATTATATTATATATATATTATTAATATTATATTATACTCTGTGCGTCCATGTGCAAAGAGTTGCTTGCTCCTCCATCTGTAAATGCATGCGAAAAATACTAGTAAAAAAAAAAAAAAAAAAAAAAATGCTTGCATGCATGCATAGGATCATACTTGCTGTCTATTTACACAGTAAGCAGGCCTGCCAAAACAATAAGTGGAAGTAACCTGAGCCGAGCCCTCAGGTGAGCCTACTGTTAATGCTCCCACTTCTCCCTCCTGTCCTCTTTCCCTCTGGGGTCCAGTTAACCCCAGCTGGCCTCTGTTGACTGCTCTGTCTCTCTGCCTTGTGATCGGGGCCTCATTATGACACTGAGGGGGGCCGTTTATTGCGACCCAGTTCCTCTGCAAGTAGGAACCCACGCATCTCCCAGTTAACTCTGTCCATTAAGCTAAGTGGGGCCTATCAATTATTCAACAGATTCCAATGTATAATTCAAAGGATAAGGGGACCTGTCATAAACAGCGACACACACAGGTGAGGAAAGAGTACCGTACTTTCAATTCAGTCGATTGTAATATTACCCATCTGTAAGCCAACATGTGTAATGTGATGAGGGAGGAAGTCGGGATGGAACGACAATACTAATGTCAATCTGTAATGAATAAGTAAACAGCCAGGCGTAAGGAAGAGGACAAACAGATTAGAGAAAAGGGCAGATAAGAAGACAAAATGAGACGATGGATAGTTACAGGAAGTGGGTTGCCACAGGGATGATGACAAGACAAACTGATACAGAGGCAGGAACTGTCGCGCAGCATAGTGAGAAAATGAGAAACAAGCGTGGAGACACGCCGCTCCAATATATCTTGATTTATAAATCACACTGAATTGGAAAAACCGAGCTGAAAAATGAGAGAGGGAGGAGAGAGAAAATTAGGGCAGAAAATTCAAAGTGTGAGAAGGCAGCTTTACAGTGCTACACCCCTTCCCCCTCCCTCCGCTGTGTAGGCGTGGGTCCTGGGGGAGCCACCGATGTTAATACAGTTATTAAGCCTCTCCACTGAAGCCTGCTCCACCTCTCCAACCCTCAGCATCAAGGAGCTCTCTCTGCCTGCCAGGCAGCGAGCGAGCTCACTTGCTTCCACAATGAGATCAAACAGTCCCAAGTAGGCCAGCTCAGCGAAGGCCAGTGATGGAGCTTCCCGTTGAGAAGTAAGGGCAGGTGGGGTTGGGTATGTCAAGCCCCAGGAGCAACCCAGCAGGCTTTTGGGAAGATGGGAGGGAGGGAGGGGGAGTTCCTCCTTCCCTTCCTCATTCTTTAAAGTCATCTGACCAAGATTCCCATGCATCTCTTCCTGGTGTTGAGGATTACAGGGCTTTAGCAAGCATATGTGTGAGAGCAGAGATATTCTCTTGCTAGCTTCAGGATGTATGTAGCTGTGGAGGTTGAGTAAAGGTGAGCAGTGTGGGGAAGAAGAGGCTGGGTGGCCAGGTTAGGCAGCAGGAGCCACTGTAGGCTAGACTTTAATGTGCAGCGAGGGAAACCCTCTCTTGAGTGCAGAAGGGAACCTAGCTGGTCACCACTGCAGCAGAGAGTGACATGCATGCGTGGAGGTGTGTGTGTGTGTGTGTGTGTGTGTGTGTGTGTGTGTGTGTGTGTGTGTGTGTGTGTGTGTGTGTGTGTGTCTAATAGCTGCATTACATCCAATCCATAATTCACACGAGGCAGAGACGATTAGTGATGCCACTCTTGCCTGTAACCAGGAGGAGCACATTTGGGCAGCCATGCAGCTTTGCACGCAAGGTACTAAGTAAAAAAATATGCCGGTCGGCTTAACCTGCCATCTATCTGCCCTCACTGTTTAACATCTCTATAGCTGAAAAGGCTAAATTCTGAGCGAGCTAAAACATGATGAGGCTGGAGAGTGGAAACAGGTTTTGTCAAGGCAACTGGGACACACAGATTAAGGTTATTATAAAAACTGCTGCAAAACTGAGATCATATATAGGGCTTTTGTTTCATCATGACACTTGATACAAAATAAAGAAATGAAAGGAGTAAAGAATGGATAAAGAGATGGGCACGATAAAGACAAATGCTGTAATGTGCTAAATGGGACGGGGATATAGGTCATTCTGTACCAGACTCAATTTGCCAATGCTGGCCTGTTGGCAGCCATTAGATGCAGGCCAAGGCGCCATCAGTCACAACAGAACACTAATAATATCAGTCACCCAGCCAAGCCTCTCCTTCTCTCCGTCTGTTGTCTCCCTTCCCTTATTTCCTTGTTCTGTTCCTCCCCAATCGCTCTCCCCTGATTTTTGTTCAAAAGGAGAAAAGGGCAAAAATCCAGAGGCCAAAAATGACCTAAACCTCCTGGAAGGCTCCACCAAGATTATTGTTTGAAAATGCCAGCTTCCCCCGGTGCCTGAGATCTCTCTCTCCCTCGCTCTCTTTCCCTCCCTCTCATTTTCTTTCAGCTGAGAGGTGCTGACAGCCCAGACACAATAATCCAGCTCTATTGTGGAACCACCACAGTGGCAGCGGTGCTGTGCAAAAGATTTCCCACGTATGGCGCGAGGGCAAAGCCGGGTGTCACGTCGTGGCATACAACAGCACCGCTGCAAGCATATGCTTGAGCAGAACTGATGAACAAATGCCTCTCTTCATTCCTACCTGCCAATCGTCTTTTTGGCCTACTATAAAAAGCTTTCCTCAGGTTACGGTTAAATATCCTGTGGTATAACAGAATGTGCCCTCTCCGCTCTAAGTGCTGCATGGCTGCATATTTCCTTATCCCCCTTCCCCCCCCCCCAATCAGAGAGAGCATCGGGGCTGGCGGAGCTTTTGAAAACAAGATGGCTAGGAATGAGGAATAGACAAAGTCTTAACCCTACCAGGAACTAGCAGTGCAGAGGCGTGTGACATATTTATTTTTCACAGAACAATTAATGCTCCTCAGCATCTGACATGAGCACTTAATTATTGTGATAACTACCCAGCTATCTCTCTCTCTCAGCTGAGGTACTTCACCAACAATGGCCCTGATAAGACACTTCAGGTCACAGTGAAGGCTAGACAATACGTCTCTCTGAAATGAAGGGGCTGCTTGATATCAGAGCACGTTCCTTTTAACGCACAGTGGCTCTATTCATAACAAACAGGATCCAGTGGCTTCAGTCTCTTCTCATTCACCTCTCGTAACCTACGCGTGTTCGGAGCTGCTCTGCTACAGGGCATCTCTCAGTTCACACAATGCTAATATCACAAACAGGGTTACAGGGAACACACAGCCTGTAACCCGAGCTGTCGGTCGAACATGCTGTCCTATCTGTCACTTTCCAGCGATACACTCTTCCTTCCCACCTACGCCGCACTGTTGGCAGTCTATTTCATGCCGGTCCCAGGTGGGCCTTTAAGAGTCAAATGTCAGAGGCCGGGCTCCAGCCAGACACGTAATGAATATGAAATGATTCAGAGGGGCTGTGGGAAAGAGATGACAGTGGCGTCCAGACAGACCAAGCTCCTCTGTCACTAAGTGCGACCAGATTGAGCCAAGCTAGGCCCGGATGTCAGGAGAGAGAACCAAAGAGGAGAAGATACACAATATTGGACATCTAAAGTTACTTTAGAAAATAGCTTCCATAAATCAAGACATACAGAAAGGGCTTGTCTTCCTCCAAACTTGCCCTGTGTGCACCCTGGAGGCATGTTAAAGACACCAACACCAGGTATTATGAAAGGCAAATAAGGACTCTTAACCGCAATGAGATCATCTGAAACACTGAGACATCTCTTCGGAGATGGCCTGCCAGCATGATGATTAAAAGCACAATTGTAGCCAATGGGACTTTGTGTTCATGCAAGTAAGAAGAGGAAGCTCTGTGCACACACACACACAAAAAAAGAAAAGAACTTGAGCCGGGGCAGAGCATTCTCTCCTGCTCCTTAGTTAACAACACTGACTGAGACGGCAGCAACCCAATGCTATTTTTTGCCCAGACAGCAGAAGAACTGCCAGGCTAATGTATTTTTAGCATACTAACCTCTATCCTATTTTCTCGGCTGTCCCACTCTCTAAATAGGAGGGCATTTGTGGCGTGTGTGTCTGTGCATGAGTGAGTGAACTACTTGAGGTGTACACAGTTGTCATCCATGTGATGTTAACACAGATCCGCAGAGGGAGCCTAGGGATGAATTTGTTGGTGGAAGCGTCAGCCCTGTGCTTTGGTCTAGGGCTAGTGGCCTGAGAGAGAGAGAGAGACTGCACAGGAGAGGCAGAGGCAGGCAGTGGTCCTCCACAAGTGATGAAACAAGGCAACATTCCATGTAATCACTCTATATAGAGCGCATGTTGGCAAAAGGTGTGGGGGGGGTGTTTGGAGGGCAGGAAATCTTGAAAAATATGAGGAAAAATTAGGGCAGGCGAGCATTAAAGATTAATCGTGACACCGACTGCCATCCGGTGAATGCCACCATGGAGATGGGAAACAGAGAGGGAGAGAGAGATAAAGTGGGAGAGAGAAAGGAGACACTTTGGGAATGAAAATGCCTCGCAGATGAATTCTGGGGTGATGAATGTCCCTGGTTCAATACCCAGATGAATTTATGTGTGTTCCATTATGAGAGGGTGGGGATGAAACATGGAGATAGGGCGGAAAGATGGGGAAGAGGAGAGGGAGAGAGAGAGAGAGAGAGAGAGCCCCCCCTCTCAATGTGGTGGTGAGCTAGCCATGCAGAGCCCATTGCGAACAAGCCATCTATAGAGATAAGTAAAGAAGTGATTACAACAGGCCCAGCTCAATTTCTGACAGTCAACGCTCGACTGCCCCCGTAGAGCCGAATTGATTTAAATGAAGAAGCTATGAATATTTTAGAGGGACGAACCCCCCTTTAACCTGAACTGTTT
Organism: Perca flavescens; assembly: GCF_004354835.1. Lineage (NCBI taxonomy): Eukaryota > Metazoa > Chordata > Actinopteri > Perciformes > Percidae > Perca > Perca flavescens. The sequence goes on along the minus strand of NC_041351.1, from coordinate 17,795,216 downwards.
CGATCTCCCTACCACCCCTGTATGTGTGTCTGTGTGTGTGTATAACAGGACAGAAACAGCTGAAATTGTAATTATTGATATTGAGATTACGGCCCGATGTCACAATATCTGCAATCAGCTGCCTTCTTTAAGCCCTGATGAATCAATGACACTGCCTGGATCTTTTCAGTCTGCTCTGCTTTGTTCATCAAAGTGGGCTTTGCAGTGTACACAAACCCTTGTTTGGGGGTTTAGTGTTAAACCAAACTGGTGTACAGTGCTCTCTGACTGATGCCTCCAGGCTAATTCTCTCTACAAACAAACTGGGGCCCATCGGTGGGTCTGAGCGTGTGTTCACAAAAAAAAAACTGCCCGGACAAAAATATGCAGAATTTTCTGACATGCTCAATATGGAGTGATGCTACAATATGCCACCTTAAGGAGAAAATAAAAGTTTGCTAGTCAGCTACAGCTTTGTTTGTGTGTGTGTGCGTGTGTGTGTCCTAAAGCCAGGTGCTCTGCCAACGTTCAAGGTGACAGACCACGCCCACTCAATAAACCTTCAACAACATTACTCAAACAACAAGTTATAGAACAAAAACATGCGTCTCTGTTGATCCTGGTAACACTGTGCCACGGTGAACATCCCAGTCTAAGGGCATCTCTATTTAGTACACCATGAACCGCATTAAAAACAGGCAGCAACAGCTTTGAAGGTTGGTGGCAAGGTGTTGTTTTGGGGAACGAGGAATGGCAGGTTGTGAAATGCTGCCCTGCGGCCTTTCCCAGGAGAGCGGCAGCAGCAGTGTTGAACTCCCTTCACCCTTGTGCCATTACAAACATACCTTGATGACAAAATGTGTTATTGATGTTCACCTGAAGGTGAAAGCAGGCGTGTTTCTGTGGACATAGCGATCTCTCTCTCACACACACACACACACACACACACACACACACACACACACACACACACATAAACACACACACACACACACACACACTCTCTCTGTGGTGTTCAAGCTACTAAATCACTGTCGCCACTGGCTGAAAGGGGTTAGGCAGACGTGGCGCAATAAGGAGACCGTGTGATGCCTACCCTCCCTGGAAGAACAGGGGACCTTGCCTCAATGCTGTCCATCCATCCTGCCACTTCCATCAAGTTGGGATCAACAAAGCCCCAGGAGGAAAGGTCCATTCTCTCATTATAACGTCCATTAAAGCCCTGAGGTCCACGGATGTTTAAGAGCATGCAGAGAGTATAATAAAGCTCAGGGACTTGGCATTAAGGACAAACACTGCAGTTCAGAAATATTAAAGCCTGGGATTCGCATTACTGCTTTACGCCAAGCTGTAATTTTTCTTGGCTTTTGCCAAGAAATCCTGAGTGGCTTGATCAAGAAAAAAAAAAAAAAAAAAAAAAGTGTTCTGCCTTAAAAGACGACATTTCCCCAAATGTTTACAACAGCAACCTCCCATCAATGTCAGAAACTGCCAGTTGTGTTTGGGGACAGGAGGACAAGCCTCTCTCTGTTTATGCTCTGTTGTTCATGTTTTTCTCAATTCCCAGCTAACACTTGCCAAATAAAAACTGCATATATAAGGAATTGATATTCACGGTTCTTTCGCAAGGCCAACACCAATTTGCTGGCCCGCACAAAATCCAAACACATTACCCACAGTTTTCCATGTTGCTGCATCCTCTCAGAAAGCCCAAAGAGAAACCACATGGGTTTGTGATTTACCAGCAAAGCTCAAACTTTCTTGCTGTTTTCTCTTTTTAAAAAATCCATTCTAACCAACCTCCCCCTTCATCATTGCCCAAAATTGCTTCTGCTCTTACAGTCCGTTGTACCGAAAAAACAATAAAATACCATCTGTTTTTTCTTGGGCCTCGCCTCCTGCTAGGCAAAAGGACTTCCGCACTTAAATACCACATGAGTCAGATTAAGCTGCCAGTCACTTGCCCCTCAGACACAGCGTTCGTGTTCAATAGCCCACTTGGCAGGCCCTGCCTTCAGAAGACAAACTAGCTAAAGCTCACCCTTCTCTCTGCCTCGTCTACTCTCTATGGAAATCCCGGCTGACCGCTTTCTTTCGTACTGTGGACAGCCCGAGAGAAAAAAAACAAAGAGCAAGAAGCCTATGGGCTGGTGAGCATTTGAGCCCACCATGCAATCCCTCTTTCCTTTTTTTGTGGGACAGTCATGTGAACAACGCCATGCGCATTCTTTCAAGCATGAGCCCATAATTGCTGGAAGGATTCTGACAGGCACACAGTGAAAAAATCAAGTGCATTTAATCTGCGAGACGGGAGCCTTTTCACCATAAAGATTCAGCATTATTTGCTCTGAACATAACAATGTTATAAGCCTGCTGTGAGTGGACAGACCTGTGCTGACAGCATCTGGATGGAAACAGTCAAACAACTAAAGTGGCAGCATCATTACAGAACTAATAACATCAGGGATGAGGCGTCCATATGATCTGGATTTGTGCCCAGCCACTTAATGGGTCCAGGAGGCCGTTTACTTCAGCGAAGATGTCACTGAGTGCACTCTTAGAGCCAGAGAGCTCGTCTGTAAAGCCTGTAATGAATAGTTAGACCCAATTTGGAGAGGTTGAAAAAACAGAGGACCAAAAAGGGAAAGCACTGAGGGGGTAAAACATTTTTTTTTTTAACTCCTGCAACAATCTGTTTCCAAACCCACGTGCAGAGGATAACATACCATGAGACTAGTGTCTGTGAAGCTGGTATTTTAAAGTCCAAAAAGAGATGAAGCCAGAAGATGTTTTTGGGATTGTCTCGTGCTTTTGAGCCTAACTGCTTTGGATTCTTGCTAAATTGTGCTGTGTAGCGTCCGTTTTGTTTTCTATCCCTATGATCCAATAAAGCCCCGTGATGACACTAACGAATGTTGTGCCTCTCTACTCACACCCCCCACCCCCACCGCTCCCTGGTTGTGCACTACATTTTTTATTACATTCAAGCAGTAAGGCAAAGATCAGCTATGCTACCCCCCACCCACACCCACACACACATTCCCCCTGCAACTCCTTCGTTGAGCAACACAATGTGGAGTTGAGTAAAGGGATCAGAGGTCTTTTCCTGGGCCAAACCCCCACAGTCTCCCTCAGACGAGCTCACATGGTTTGAATCAATGCTGCCACTAGAGCTCTTTAGTGGGTCAGTTCGATAAATACTATGAAGCTCGCTGGATATCTGCTTTGAAAAATGTATGTGACTTGTCCTTTTAGTCAAGAGGAATTTCTAATCTCATGTGACTTGGAAAAACAAGCAGTGAAAAAGAGAGAAAGACTACAGGGCAAACATAACCTGTTTTGGAGTGGTTTTGTTGTCGCTGTCGAAAGATGCAAAAAATCCTGTTGAAATTCCCTTTTGTCGTGTGTTTCTATAGTCTTGAGACAAGGAGGAAATTGGCCCTTAAGAGCCTGTGGAGATCCCTGCTTTTTACACTCCTTCAGCTGTGAAAGACAACAGAGCCATCTCTTCTATGAAGGCCTGCTGGAGCTTTGTGCAGTGCAGCTCCTTTGAGGTATAGAATGGGAATGACCTCTGGGATACTTTGTTGTCGCAATAAAACTCTCTCTTACTGCAGCAGATACCGTATCAATAAACTGAAATCTGCCAAGAAACTCAACCCAAGAAAAAAACTACACTAAACACACACACACACACACACACACACACAAACACACACTGAATCACTTATCCAAACTAAAGTCTTACTGAGATTTTAAAAGCATCATCAGACACTGATGTACTATTTTTAGACATGGCAGAAAAGCCTGTCTGGCACATGAGCCTACAAATAATACTCTCTGGTTGTAGTACTTAGGCTATTAGAATTACAATCTGCATTCTAATATTCTAATGTGTATGGTCTGTCAAGATATTAGGATAAATATGTGATTTAAACATTTAACTGTACAATTCAATTCCTAGAGCACAATGTGTTGTGATTGTGTCCCCAGCCTACCTACTAAATATAAACCACGGGTTTAAAACCCATTTAATTAGCGAAAGGCCAGATTGGCACATGGAATAGACAGGACTGTCCAGTTAAGGCCATGCTGCTCAGGAACTTTGGCCTGTGTGTGTGTGTGTGTGTGTGTGTGTGGGGGGGGGGGTGCAGTTATTCAGATTACCAGAGGAACCGAGGGATAACACTGGCAGGAAAGTTTGATCTGATTAACGTTGGCATGGCTAGCACAAACTTGTTTGTATTATGTGGATATTTCAGGAACGCAACAGCTTTGCATAACGTGGCCTGGATCAGAGCGCAGCAATCTCACCGACGTTTCTCAGAAATAATACCCAGACGGTGGGCATACAGAGACAGGAGAGAGAGAGAGAGAGAGAGAGAGAGAGAGAGAGAGAGAGAGAGAGAGACACACACACAAAAGTGGGTCAAGTATATTTAAAGCAGTTATGAAGCTCAGTGACGGCCGTAACAGGCAACGCTGTTTGGCACATATTATCCGGTTTGAATAAGTGAGATAAAACAGGATGGTGACACGGAAATAAAGGCTTTATAATAACAATTATAGTCGTGTGGTAAAAAGAAAAGAAAAGGAAAACACGTCATTTACGTAGGCTATAAATAAACACACGCACGCGCACACACGCATGAACATAGAGGCTTTAACTTCCCCAATTAGTGAAATGAAGTTGAGGAGGCAGGAAAAGGCACCTACAGTGATTGGAGCCGTTCCAGTGCTGGTTTCTGATGGACGTGCTGTAGGGATGGGGCGCTCCGGGCACCAGTCCTTTCTCTGGGATCAAGCATCCTCTGCTCTGGTTGTAGTAATCCATCATTAAAAACGGGTTCGGGCTGGGATTCAGACCCACAACGTCCACACTCTCATACATCATACGAAGCAGGACAATAGCAGGGGATTATTATCAAAAAAAATAAAAATAATAATAATAACTAGTGTCGCGCACGCAGGAAAACACGAGCCTTGTGGTTTTCAGCTCGCCACCAGCAGAGGTAGAAACGGAGGGGGGGGCAAAGGAGGGAGGGGGGAACTGCATTAAAATCGAAGGAAAAGTGGTAAATCCAAGCACAGCGGGAACATTTGAACATTTGGCATCTTCTTACAGCCGCTGTATTGATCGAGGAGTGAATCAGTGTCTGGAATAGCCTAATCGGCTGCGCTCAATCTGAAAACATCCTTTAAAAGAACTGTCTGCATGGTGTCCGACGCAAGAACACGCCTGGGAATATGCACGCAATAATAAACCGAAAAAAGACACGAACAACTTCAGCAGAATAGATGGGTCCTTTCGGCCTTGCTCAAAAAGAGAGCAATATTTAAGGCTGTATCCACACCATGAAGAGGAAAATATCCCGGGTAAAATCCCAGAAAAAGAGAACACAGATATCCCAAGTCCGTGTCGACAACACGGGGAAATTATCAATGGGATGAAAGCGCAGATATCAGTGAGGAAATCCCACCTAGTTGCAGTTTGTCCTTTTGGGTTACGGTCGGTTGTCCCGTTTGCGCCTCTGCCGTGGGAGGACTCCTGTCAGCCCCGTAAGTGAACCGGTCTCCCTCCGTGCGCTACAACAACCGGCGGCTCCTCTCGGTCAGACCCCGCTCTCCGATATCCAGGGTCGCATGGAACATGCAGCACCGCCTTGTTTGTATTCGGAGAGAGTCGCCTAAATCATTCCCACACCAAATCGTGCGGCTATCATGTTCTGCAAAAATGTGACAAGGCACAGCAGCTGAGGGCTTTGGCTCCACCTCCACTAGGTTCTTTTTTTTTTTTTTTTTTTTTTCTTCTTCCTACCCTCGGTCTCTTTTCATGCGTTGCTCCTCCTACTTTTAACCCCTTCATGGACGTCACCATGGATCTCCCTGACTCTCCCCGGGCCCTGTATGGGACTGTGAGAGAGGAGCCCCCCCACACCTCAAATTTAGGTGCGGGGGCTTTAAATCAGAATGTATTTGAGGACATGATTACGTTATATAAGCTCAGTAATGAGTCTTTCATATCTTTACACGGAATTCAGGGATTTAATGAGAGTCCAGACTTTTTCCTGGAAGTCCCTTTATGTTCTCACTCTCAATTTGGGCTCCTCCTTCCAACTTATTTGACCCTTTCCCCCATGCTCTCATCAGTCCCTACCCCCCCCCCCCAGATCCCCCCCGATTCTTTTTTTCTCCCCCAACCCTGTCTCCCTAATTTGCCTAATGCTATGCGCCTGAACTTTTCCTGAACCCAGGGAAGAAGGCAGCCTCACCTCCTGGTGACCCACTGGCTGACTCGGATTCGCCTTTCTGGCTCGCTCTCATCCCACATTATTCAAGGTTTCCCACCTTGTACACTCAGTGTAACACCATTACACTTTTCCTCGAGTGCTGCCCAGAAGAGGCGCCTCAGTTCACCCAGCACACATAAAATAACACAAGTGGCAAAGTCACCCAGTCATGGTTACTGACACTGAACTTTTCTCAGTGCAGTTGCAGCTGGAATAAAGTCCAAAAGGAAGTTGTTTTGCTTCAGGCTTGCACCACCTCCCTATTAAAATGTTACTCCACCTTTACTCTGCAACGTTCCATGCAACATTGTTGCAACTTGTTATGCAAACATGCAGCCGTGTCGTCCACCAGGCTTGAGTCCATGCCAAAGCTATCAAAGCAGAACTCTGAAGGCATGCATGTTTCCTTTTTGAAGTCAGGAAACGCAAATATCAACGGTGAAAGAATATAGCGGCAATTACAGTCCCACAGACACATCCAAACTTTTTACACGTCGCCAGTGTCATGTTGTGGCGTTGACAGGGAAACGGAGCTTTTCAAAAACACTAACCTGTGATTGTCATGTGATCTGGAGTACAGCTGCCGGCTCAAGTTGCCTGCGCATGTTCAGTGGTAGAGATTAAGGCCAAGCACCCGCTAGATGTTATTTTGTTGGAGGACAGCTCACACTGTATGATTATTTTTTTCACCTTCACACTGGCAATATAGAACATTTAGCTCATTTGAAATAAAATTTAAAGAAAGACCACATGTGAAAAAAGCAGGCATGTTTGATCCTTGATTGGGACGTCCCAGAAACATAGAGGGGCACTTTCTACATATTATATTATAATAAAATAGACCATGTTACATTTGGTATTCTGTTACACTGCTGTACTGTACTATATTATATTATTACAATTACATTGCACCTTTTACCATATTTTATACCTCATACTACACTGTCATATACTATCTATGATGGTGTTGCTTCCTTTTCTGTGTTGTTTTTGTTATCTTTGTAATGTCACTGTAAATGAGGGCTGCCCCTCAATGATCTTTTGAGTATAAAAAAAACACCTTGAATGTATACTGTACTATGTTAATATGCTATACTGTATAACTACATCATATGCTATATCATTTATATGTTGCTTTGTTAATACAGACAACCCTAGATGTCATGACTTGATCATAATATATATTATGCGCGTGTACACTGTTTACATGTATACTAGACTTGCTGCTATTAATCATACCGTGTCACTTCACCTCTGAACCTTTTACTTCTACTTATAATTGTATATAGGGCTACATCTTATTTTATTCATTCTTATTTCTCTATTTATCTGTACTTATTTCTGCCTTTGTGCTGCTGCAGCATCTGAATTTCCCCTGTGGGGACCAATAAAGGCGTATCTTATCTTATATTTCTTTGGCTGCAGATTGTGACAACTAGTTAATGACGGCGGAATCACCTGTCCTGTCCCATCGTTTTGGGACAATCAATCTTAAGCACTTTTCTACTGTCTTGGTAACTTTTCTAAATTGACCTGAAAAATGCTAATGTGGATAGAAAATGTTTGATACATAAATAGCTGTCTCAAATATATATCTGCATTAATGTGGAAATGGCCAAAAACCTGTGTGACTTGTGTTGTAATCTACACCACTGCCTGAACAATAGCTCTCCTCCCCCACTTTTCCTACACCTGGCCCACAGACCACAGCTGGGTCTGACCAACATGGTTTCTGAGAGGGATTATCTGCATGGAGCCTGGCAGGGGGGCTTGGCCGGCTCCGCCCCCACTGACTGTGACACTTATTTAATGCAGGCCCCAGTGTGTTTACCCTGCCTGATAAGAGCCCAGTGTGCAGGCCTGGGCCACGGCGACCCCTAGCCTGCACTGATAGCGCAGTCACACATTCCTTGACAGGATTAGCCCTATGAGTAATGGCTGTCAGAAAATGCTAATTTTCCAGGCTCTGTTTTTTTTCTCTCCAAGGGGAGAGTATTCATCCTAGGGTAATGCCCTGTGATAGCATAGAACAAGCTAATAGATAACGGATTGTTGATCATTGCTTATTACGGAGGGGGAGGGAAGAATACAAGATTAGACCTGAAAAAAGTCCTTTTCCCACAGCTTTCTTACATGTATATTTAAACAAAAAAGTCACTTTCTCATCCTTAAAAAAAGGCCAAATATATCCAGGCGCCTTGGATGAAATAGCTGTGGTATTTTTTATTGTCACAGGAGAGACCAGAGTGCTCCTTGGGGAGACAGTTTGGGAATTTGATGCATTACATCACATAAAATGTTTAGAGCCAGGTGGTGTCCAGCCTGTATGTGAGTGTGACTGATCACAAACAAACAAACAAACAAACACACACACACGCATTCACACATAACATGAGTACCTATGCGCATACACACACTTAACAATTGGTGCCATGAATGTAGGGGAAGTAAGAGTGGTCAGTGGTCTCTACTGCATCTTCATGACAGTGTAAAGCAGAAAGACAAGAGTCACAAGATGTTCGGCCCACGTTTACACACCAGTCCGGCTGGCTGTCCTTAGTCCAGCATCAATAAGCGCCACAGTACAGAGGACACGGAAAAGTACTTTGGCAGGAAGCAAAGCCAGAGAGAATGAGATTGTGTCTCAGAGGCGAGTCTTGATTGCGTAGCTCGGGCTTCAAAGTGTTGTTGTATTAAGCCGATGGAGTGTCCTGATAAAAGCACCATTCAGAAGTGGAGGCTTTTGCAGAAATAGATGGTTATGTAAATGAAAAATAATAGAGGAATACCACGAGTGGTAAACATAGCGCCCTTGATTCGGAGCAAAGCTGGAAATGAGAGTCCAGCGGGGAGATGGGGGGTGAGTCGGGGAGGGAGGGGAGAAGGATTTTAAAGAGGGAATTCAAAGAGTTTTATGGGCAAGGGCGGAGAGGAGATTGCTGGCTGGACCTTGAGGGTGTCAAACTATTTTTACTGCCCCCCCCCCCTCCTTCTTTCTTCGCCCAATCTGGGGTGTTAGGAAGCAGTAAAAAGTGCTCTCCTTGCCATTCCTCCCCCAAGGAGATGTCCAGGTCTGTGTCAAGCTGTGGGGAAAAACATGCTGTCTGCTGATCAGCAGTATTATCCCACGACTGTGATGATCAGCACCATAATCCCCTCCACTCCCACTCATACCACTGGCATGGTCCCAGCAGCCAACTTCCTACTAGCCACCTAGCTCACATCTCCCTTGGGTGCATGTCAGCGTGTGTGTAAATTTGTGAGTGTGTGTGTGCCGAGGTGCATGTTTGCTTTTAAGTCTACCTGAAACTACCATTCCATTCCCCTTACTGTCATTACGGTGTGTGTGTGTGTGTGTGTGTGTGTGTGTGTGTGTGTGTGTGTGTGTGTGTGTTTGCACAGCTGGTTTTGTGCAGCCCGTACAGGCAGCACCAGCCAAACCCAACAGCTGTGCTCCCCGACAGCGAGCCAATGTGTAATGAGGGCCCGACCCTTCCATGTGAGAACAAGCTGCAGTTATCGATAAACACTGCGCCACTTCCACCTCCTTTCTGTCTTTCTGTCAATCTACTGGATACACACACACGCACACGCACACGCACACGCACACACACACACACACACACACACACACACACACACACACACACAGAGAGCCTGACCGAAAGTTATACTGTTCTATAGATTTCTTCATTGGTGTTGTTGTTATCCTAAGTGTGTGTGTGTGTCTCTGTCTTCTAAAAAAAGACCCTCTTAGGGGCTGCAGGGATTTTGTGAAAGCTAACCCCCCCCTGCCATTATCCCTTTAATGTCCCTGTGACAGCAGATTCCAGCATTTATGGTACAGGCCTATATCTGCCAATAAAGCCTTTTATTGTTAGGCCCAGCTCTATGGTGGCCGTAACCTGGTTTTCCCATTTTTTATGGGGACCTTCACTATATCACAGGGGGGAGGACAAAGCTGCCCACCATCGGTGTTTACCAAAGTATGGCCTACTCATAAATCCATCATGGCCGGCAGCATTCTGGAAATACCTCAGCAGAGGGAGAGAAAGAGAGAGAGGAGGGGGGAGGAGACATAGCTTATTGTACAGCTTGTAATCGTCCACACTCTACGGCCTGGAGTTAGAGGGCCCATCTCCGCAATGATCATCAGGTCTATGTTCCTTTGCACAGTCCATCACTCAGCAAATCAAGGGAAAATTGCGGTGGATGTTATCCTGGAGGAAGGATATCTCAATATCAGTCATCCCGGACTTGAAATGGCCCCCATTAGCTGTCAGAAACAGGGAGATGTTTATGGACACACCGCTAATTCTATTAAGAAAGACCAGAGGGACAGAGAACGAAACACAGAGAACAAGCTAGAGGGGAGATGAGCGACTGAAAAAAAGGCTGAGGAAGTTAAAAGAGTAAAGAGGATATGACTTGGATAAACAAATCAGTGAGCCGTGGTCAAAAAAAGCGAGTAGTTTGTTTTACAAATGAAGGTATTTCCTAATAAAGAAAAGACCAAGATTACGGATTACTTACAAGAAAAGGAGCGCAGTTTGCCGGAAGTATAGATTAGTGAGTGACATCTGGAGTAAAAAAAAAAAACTGTTTACATTAATTAGAAATCATGTTACAGGCTTATTTAAACCACTTCATTTCACTTCACAAGTGTCAGTCTGGAATAAGCAGAGTTCCTTTTTTGTAATGTGCCATCTCAGTGATGTTCCAGTTTAAATTAGCCAGGCAGTTGGATCACGATAAAATTAGGGTGGTAGGTCAGGGTACTAAAGGATAATCCGTTTTTGGTTGAAAAAATGTCATTATAGTTTTGTACCCTGACCATGGTAGCTTTCTTTCTTCTCATGTACCTACCTAACTAACTAAAGAGTAAGAAGCAGGCAGTGTGATGAGTGCTAAGGCAAAGAGATGATCTGCTTCAGGAAAGGCCAGAGGGACAAGCATGGAGCACAGGATGGCAGAGGATGGCAGAACTCAGAGCTCAGTCCACATCTCTGCTTTGCCAAAATTTCAAAATTGGCATCACTGATTCAATTAAAGATTCTCTTTACCTATGTATGATACTGATATCGGGTGATGACTCAGAAATGATGTTGGGAGACCTCAAAGATCAAAATTGGCATCACTGATTCAATTAAAGATTCTCTTTGTCTATGTATGATACCATTCATTTCTTAATTTCATGCATCCAGGTTCTCGCCTGCAGCCTTGCCCTCGTGGCCTTTACTTTACATACAAAAAGACAGACGAAGTGAGAAGTTCAGTGAGCGAAGAAAGAAAAAAAAAAAAGCTGTCTTCTCATCAAAATGCACTTTCAAGTTTTGATTTTGCCCATTTTACTAGTATCAAGCCGTTTCATGTCCCTGTAACAGAGATCTTATGCACTAGTGTCTGGGTGTCGAGGCGCTGTGTTCAAAAAGCAGCTCTGTATCACTAACATACCCCCCCCACACACACACACACACACACACACCGTATTCTCTATGGCTGCCACCTCTTAGTCGATTAATCGGTCGTTTTGGTCTTAGTCGACTAAGATTTCTTTAGTCGATTAGTCATTTTTTATGCTTATTCATGCTTAATTACTTATTTACAAGAAACTTCTGAGCACATTTATGGTAAACACAAGATTTAAAGGGGTGCTTTTGCAGGATTAATTGTGGAGAAACTCAGTTTTACAGATGGTTAATTAACTACATTTATATTGTGCTTTTCTAGTCTTAACCACCTCTCAAAGCGCACAGCTCTGTCAATTAAATCAGCTAATCGATTAGTCGACAAAATCGTATAAGTGTTAGTTGACTAAGAATTTCTTTAGTCGAGGACAGCCCTAGTATTCTCCCACTCTGCCTCTCGCTGCTTTCTCTCTCTCCAGTTTTTGAAGTGCTGCAGAGGGCCGATTTCCCGTTCTCCATTCAGAAGTGTGATGCTCGGGGTAGCCCGGTGATACGAGAGGAGGTGTTTTTTTTTTTTTTTTTTTCGCTTTAAGTGGATTGCCCTCAGTCGTGTTGTGCCCAGCCTAAAGCATTATAATGCCTCTGCTAGTGACCTCCACTTCAATGGTGCCCCTAACACCAGTGCCGGGCAGGGTACTCTGACTGTTGTGAATGGTACAAAGACCGAATGTGTGCCATGAACCGCGCAGAGGTTGAATAACTGCAGGCTGAATGTGCAGTCAACACTCATGGAAACAGATGCATGTGTATGTGTGTGTGTGTGTGTGTGTGTGTGTGTGTGTGTGATACAGCTCTAATCCTGCCTTAGCTCTTTTATAAAACGAACCGTTCTCTCCTGGATACAAGCTTCTTACATCCTGTTGTTCATGTTTTTTAAGTGTACGTTTGTGCACGTTCCCGCCGAGCAATGTGAAACGTACAAAAGTGCCGAGCTGGTTCAGATGTTAATGAAACACGTGAAATCCCCTGCTTAGCCAGCAAGTTGGGAGCTGGGGACAACAAAGGCCCACGGGAGAGCAACAGACTGCCGCGGCTCAGAGCATGACAAATGCCCCTGCCACCGTCACCACTGTGGCCCCTGTTACCCGGCCTTATATAGTGGGGTGGGGGGTTGGGGGAGACCGGCGGTGGGCTATCTGCTTCATTCTAACCTGGGGAGGGGGAAGCAGGAGGAGGGTTAATGGAATGGATGACTCCGCCACATTAAAAGAGAAGGGAGCAGAGCGATGAGGGTGAGGGAGGAGGAGTCATCAGCATTTTAAAAGAATGAGGCGCAGGGAATGTAGATGGAGCACCTACTCCCCTTTCTCTGCCATCTCTCTCTGTTATTGTCCACCTCACACCTCACCCCGGGCCTAGTGTGTGTGTGTGTGTGTGTGTGTGTGTGTGTGTATATATATTTGTATGAAAAAGATGAGTTAATTGGATGAGAGACAGCCCTTTTTACCCACAAGTCCCTGAGGTGCGTACGGGTCAACTTCATCTGAGAGCCGAGGACAACCCCTGACAGTGAAAAGTGACCTATCGGAGCCCAGATTGTTATTGCGCTGTGGTTGTTTCTGCAGTCAAAAGGTTTACTCAGTTCAGCCACAATGTCTTTTTGACTGATATCAACTTTTTGCCCTCAGGCCTACGCTTGATATTAAGGCAAAAAATATACACGGGGGGGGGAATAGGGAACTACTGAAAACATGACCAACATCACGTGGCTCATCATATGCATCTCACAACACAGAGCAACTTTTGAGCTTAACAATGTTATACATATCCTTGCAATCTCAATGACATGGCTCTCACGGACCAACACATTTCAAATAAACATCTGCATTGGCAGCTGTCAAACAGGTGCAGAGGCTACGCCAGAGGTACCCTTAACGCACTTCACATCCATTCAATCTCATAGGGAAAAAGTTAAAGAAAATACTTTTTTCCCCCTCTTATGTCGACTCATAAGCTTAAGTAAAACAGGACTTCCTATCATCCACTTTTGTAGTTGCAACTATCAAATCAGGACTCCATCTGTGATAAAACTTCCAAGGGTTAACAAAAAACAAAAACAAAAAGCACAGAAGGGCTTTGAACTGATATAAATAAAGCTCAGCAGTCACTATGGCTACCCAAACCATCTGTGTTGTTAGCCCGTAGAGAGGGGAGTGTCTCAACAGTAAGTAAATAGGCTGATACAAAAAGTGAATGGTTCAGAAGGGCAGATCATTAGCTGGCAACATCTTACCATTCTCTGTGTGATACCAGAGGACAGTGGGGGGTTGGTATATGAAAAAAGAAGCCTGATAATATTTAACCAGTGCAGATCTATCATCAATCAGGACTCGCCCCCAACACACACACACACACACACACACACACACACACACACACACACACACACACACACACACACACACCCCATCAGTCCTCACCCCCAGCTCCGGCCTATTGTCATTAAAACCCTAGCTCCCTTTCACTCCTTATTCAATATTTTTGAGCCATTGTTCCACCTTAAATGCCCCCTCTGAACTACATTACTTTTCCCACTCTGGTGAAAGGAGAGGGGCAACAGCCAGAAAAAACACAATATGTTATTAGTGTCAGCAGCAACAAAACCATCAGCCGGCCATGGTAAAAAGTCTGGGTTTTGCATGCATTCTCAAGCGCAAACTCCAGATGAAGCATTCACGCCGTCACACTTTCTCCCCTCGTACTTGCAAACGCGGACACACAAGGACACACGCGCACAAACAAGGACACACACACACACACACACACACACACACACACACACACACACACACACACACACACACACCCCAGCATGGTGACCCTGTGGGTTTTGCTGGGCTCTTTGAATGAAAAGGAGAAGTCATTTATCCGACTCATCTTCACTACACCTCGCAGCACCTTTTAAAAACACTCTTTATTCCTTGCTAACGCTAAAGCTGCACCTTACTGACAGCATGATGGAGAGCCACATTCTGCCTCTCTTTCTTCCCTCCTCTCTCTCTCTCTCTCTCTCTCTCTCTCTCTCCTTAGTCTCTGTAGCTTCTCTTGTCTTTCCATCCTTGCTGCCAACAGTCCTTGCCGAAAAGTTAAGGCCAAGCTTCAGTGACGATGTAAGAGAGTGTAGATATGTGTGCGTTGGGCATCTGTCTGTGTGTGAGCTTGTGTGTGTGTGTGTGTGTGTGTCTTGGTGGTGTTATGGCATGGATCTCTGTGTATCAGTGTTTGCATGTTTTAATCGGGGAAAAAAGGGTGCCACAGTAAAAAAGGTGCAGGGCGTGGGGGTGGTGGTGGGGGAAGAGTTCACAGATGAGCTTGCGCATGTATGGGGGTGAGAACAGGCGTGCCAGGGGCTGCTGGGAGGCCTGGCATGTCAGAGCTCATCAGGAGTTAACTAAATCATCCTTCAGACCCTGTCAATATTCAGTTCGCTATCCTCTCACGCTTTTCACTATTTCCACTTGCATGTCATTCCCAATGATATGCGCTAAATGTCAACAAACCAAGAATGATGCATATTTCAGTTAACACACAGCTTCAAGCGTCAGGCTGTCTAGACCCTGTTTGACCAGTGTGCATGCTCACAGGTCTGTGTGTTTATCTGAGGTAGTCTCTATGCAACCAAGCAAACATCAACAATAAAACCTCTAACCTAGTTGGCCAACAGCCCATCCCCTTCTATCTCCCTTTCTTTCATCACTCTCCCTCTTTTTCTCCATACAGCATCCCGATCCACAACATTAGTTCCACCAATACAGCTGCTACTACAGATAAGCGTCACACTTATGTTTGATTCAAAATTCTTCATATATAGAGTAGGAAAAATAAAAACATGGAAAACTAGAAGGGCACTCAAAGTGCGCAGACGTCCGACAATGCACGCTCTATCTCACAATGTTAATGCAGTGTGAATTTTCCCAGCCAGGGAACTAATTCTACTGATTATTCCAACACCACATGAATGAAGCACAAACGCCCTATCTCGCAATGTTAACAAAAATGAAAATAATGAGCGTATCTGCCCTGTGAATCAGATCTGCTCCAAAACGTTATGGATTCTTCCCTGGCCCACACTATACCCTTCCACCAAGTTTCACGAAAATCTTGAATGTAGTTTTTTCCGTAATCCTGCTGACAGAAAAACAAATCAGAGGAAATAAAATACACAATAGGCGTATAGAGAAGCAGATGAATCCAGCTATTGTACCAAAACATAAAATAAAAAAAAATAAGTCAAGCTGTTTCAAATCATAAAATAGGAAAAAAGTTAGTTTCGTAACCGCAATCGTTATCTGACATCAGCATATATTGTTTTTGTGATCATATATCTAAATGTAATGGATGTATAGTCCCGAAACCAGCTACTAATGGAGTCACCATCTGGCTATCTTAAGGGCAGATCTGATACTCAAGGGATGAAGGAGGTTGTTCCTACATTACAGCAATTAAAAGTACTTTAGTAGCTGGTTGAGTAATAGAGGCATGGGGGGTTTCAGCTCTTGGACGTGTGTGTTGCTGGTCTCATTCAACCAAATATCTGTGATGGGAGGTGCTGCCCCCTCCGCCCTCCTTCGCCCCAACACCATTGCTCCCCTGCCTTTAACAACTCCTGTGTAACTGCTCGACTTATCTCATCAGAGAAAGGGAGAGGGTGCATCTGATCTCCCGTGTTGGTAAATTGCAGTATTTTGAAATAGATTTTGCAACAAGTCCTGATAACTGTATAGCAAATTTGACACAAGAGTGGTGACTGTCCAGGAGGAATATACAGTCAATTATGTTTAAAAAAACATGCAAGCACTAAGAGTAATGACTCATAGTTTCTACACTTCCCTTCTTTTACTGTAACTTCCCTACATTGCAAAATGACTGACATCCGGATGTCATACATTTGCACGCAACTTGGTTTTTGTGTGTGTGTGTGTGTGTGTGTGTGTGTAGCTCTTTAATATGATTATTTGAACCCTCTACATCTTTCCACTCTACACTCTCAACTGGACTCAGCTCGTACTCACAGTAATACACACAAATACTGTTGAGACATAACAGGACCAGGGTCAATTAGATATTCTATGGACCTATTACAGTGGGGTTTTATCCTGTATCATTGCAATAGGGGTGTAAACCTATTCCTATGAAGCATTGAACATGAATATGAATATGCAAAAATCTGAAAAAAATAATTCTTAACCATTAAATGAATATATATCTATATATCTCTCTCTCTCTCTCTCTCTCTCTCTCTATATATATATATATATATATATATATATATATATATATATATATAATTATCTATTACCTGCATTATGAAGAGATTTCAGATGTCAGTGTCCTACCATTAACATATAGAAAAAGTAAGTGCTGTGAGGATAAGTATGTATTAGAGAGTCTTTTCTAATGGAGGAGATAGCAGCCATGACACATGTGAAGAAACTGCGTGTGAATAATTCATGAAGCGACAGTTAACGTGAGAGCGTCCATCCATCCATCCATCCTCATCTACCATCTCTCTCTCTCTCTCTCTCTCTGTCTGCTCTGGGGAGTTCAGATAAAGGATAATGGATCTGCCAACATTCAGCTGTCCCAAAAAGTTCACATAAAATAACCCTGTTAGTATGGAGCAGTATGCAAATACACACATATGGCAGCCAAATGCACATGCACGCGCACACACACACACACACACACACACACACACACACACACACACACACACACACACACACACACACACACACACACACACACACACACACACACACACACACACACACACACACACACACTTCCCGAGTTACCCACACACAAAACTCAGATGTACAGCAGGATACTCACTCACTCACTCACTCACTCACTCACTCACTCATGCACTCACACTCGCACACTCGCACACACACACACACACACACACACACACACACACACACACACACACACACACACACACAATGCCCTGCAGGCCTGGTGCTGAGGGAGTTGCTAGACTACACCTCAGAGTTCAGCAGTCAAACCGTTAGCCAGAGTGCTCCGGGCTGAACTTGGAGCGATGATCATAATTTGTGTCAAGAGAGGCTTCTGCTGAATAACAACGGCCAGTAATGCAATGACACTGATGATGCCCATGTGCATGTCACACCCACAGTTTAGTCCCTGCAGATGCTACCTAATAACAGATGAATGAGCAGTGTGTGTCTGATGTTTGGACTGGATTGGAACACAGACACAGACACAGACACAAACACACACATACACACAAACACAAACACACACACACAGTCAGACGCAGATGCACGCAGGTTGTAAACAGAAGCAAAGTCAGTTCCCTGTATTGAGATAAAAATAAACAGGTTGAGTCGATAGTAATAGCATTAATTAGAATTAGACAACTGGTGTGTGACATCACTCACAGAACAACATACAGCTCATGAGAAACATTATTTTCTTTAGGAAATGGACCAAAAGTACATTTAACGAAGAATATTTCACATTCTTGTTAACAAATCATGCCTAATATTGTTTTGTGACTCAGAGTATGGTAACGGCGTGGCGAGTAGGACACATTTTTAAAACTCTCCTTGGTGGTGTGTTAATGGACACTTTGACGTACAAGATGTAAATACTGGATGCCATAAAGCTATTTTAGGCACTTTGTTACAGTCCATCACTGACACACACACACACACACACACACACACACACACACACACAAACACACACACACGTACAGCAAATCCCACCATCAGCAACATGCAGGTGCACGATCATTCCAGCAAGGAGACAACAATGGAGACCATCCTCTCTCCCTCTGTGCCAAAAACCTATTCGTCTGGCAAAACAGCTGAGTGGGACACATCATCCAGGGTATTTCTGTTGTCCCAAAGCAGAGCCACACAATATGGCTGACACACGCACAGACACACATTCAACGACAATGGCAGAGACTAACTCACACAGTAAAAAGTGTTTTTTTTCCCTTCATTTTTTGGCTTTAAAGAATGTTGTATTACTAATGTGCAGAATGTTTGTTGTTTTCATTCATGTTTATGTGCTTTTTTAGCAGAGAATATGCATATGTAGTTGTTATTTTTTATTCCACAGATATCCCTAGATGCTACTGCAGCATCCAAAGCTAAGGTCTTCACCAGCACATCATTTAATGGTCTAATATCAGTCAGATTTGAATGCTTTGCAATGTATTTGGATGTAGGAGAAAAACTATTTACTGGAGACCATAAAACATTTTCTTTCCTGTAAAAGACCATTGTTGGCATGGTAACAAATGCAATTTGAGAACTGCCTGACTTAGAAAAAGAAAATACAATTTGGCAACAACATCCATTTTCAAGGAAGTAAACACTTCATTCCTAAAATAGAGCAGAATAGAGATTCAGGGCATATTAGGAAATGATAAACAGACCATTTCCGCGAACATCCAGTACTCACAAATATCAATCTTAATGTGAATTAAGATGAATATGTTTTTTTTTTATGAGAAGGACCAAACAGTATGCCTTGATCAGAGAATTTTATTTGTCAAAATATTTGTTCCTTATGAAAAGCTTTAATTATAACTGTGTGCTCCAGATCCCGTCTCCGTATTCGTCCTGTTGAGGTGCTACTTTGTTCATTCTAGGTCTAGAGTTCACGTCACTGTACTGTTTATTGCTTCAGACTTTAGACAATATTTGATCCTTCCTCTCTGCTTATTACCCTCTCATCCTGTCTCTTGGATAATTCTGCTTTTCTCACACACATAATGTTCTCCTTCTCCTTCTCTTTCTCTCTCTCTCTCTCTCTCTCTCTGCATATCTTATACTAAATCGATTTGATTCTCCTCCAATTGATCTTCCTCCCTCATGCCTCAGTTCTTCCTTAGCTCCCCGAGGAAATGTATAACTCTATATAATCAACTTAACCGCTTTGCCGTCTGCCACTTTGCCGAGCTGCCGTGAGGTTTACTGCGCACACCCGGCTGTACTCCCTCGCCTTATCGTGCGCGGTGCAGCAGTCAGAGGCCCAGGCAGGCAGGGGAGAGGAGCCAGCTGCCCCTCAGATGCCTGACTTGGTGGTTACACTGACTGAGTAGCTATAAAGAATCTCTAAGGCAACACGTGTAAGTGTCTGTATAAGAACTACTGTCCTAGAATGGAAGCTTAAACCATAGCTCAATATATCTTTTTTTTTCTGTGCACTGTTAATTTCCACAAAGGAACAACAGCAACAAGAGTTTTTTATTCTTACTGTAGAACAAATGGGACATCAAGATAGTTTTTCTCTTTGATGCTTAGCTTCATATTTACACTGCAAATCACTAAAATTGATATTTAATTTACTAAAGTGTTGAAACTAGTTAATCCATAAATTGATCAACAGAAAAAATTTTGGCAAATATTTCAATAGTAATAATCCTTTTTTCAATAATAAGCTAAATGTTAAACATTCTCTGTTTCCAGCTTCTCAATGTTGTTAATTTTCTGCTTTTCTCCAATTTATAATTCTTTTAGTTGAAATATATTTGGGTTGTACTGGTGGTACTGTTGGTTGGACAAATAAGCAATCTGAAGACGTCATCTTGGGGGTCTGACACGTTGTGACAAGCATATTCTCAATTTAAAAAAAATGTTTTGTAGACTAAAGGAATAAACAATGAAGCAAAAAGACAATGACAATAATTGTTAGCTGCAGCCCTAAAACCGCACCAAGACATTAGAGGAAATACACGTCAATAATTACATTTATTGTAATTGAAGAAATATACATTTGCACAATACAACTATCAAATAAATGAGCCGCTACTTAGCATTAGCGGTCCCACTGATGGCTTTAGACCATACCAAATTAAGACCATTTGTACACTACAAATGTAGTGTGTAAGAGGTAAAGACAATGCGACAATATCCAATCTGCACTCTCCTGCTTTGGAGAGGAAGCCCTGGTTATAGTCAGATTTCCTCTCACTGTTAATGTTGCCAAGCTACAAAAATAATGCCTGCATTACAAAGCACACCCAATTTCCTACTGAACGTTTCTGGTCACATCACCACTCCTGCTGCAGTGGAGGGGACCAACTCTGAGTCTAAATTTACAGAGACGTGTTTCCATCAGCAAGAATAAACTCCAAACGCACCCCGAAGAGTGTGAAGGTGCGTGGACAAGCAGATGGGGGAACAAAAGCCCTTAAGAAAGAAGTAAGGGATGCTGAGGGAAGGATGGGAGGAGGTGATTAAGAGCAGGAGAGGAAGACGGGTACCAACGAGTGCATTCAAGTGTTGAATTATGGCTCTTTACTAACGTTCTCCACTTCCTTTTCTCTCTTTCTCTTACATATACACAGACTGAATCTTTGTCTGCTATCATTTGTTTCCATATATTTCTCCTTCTCTCTCTTACCCTTTACCAGCTCTTCTCTGCATACCTTCTGCCTGTCCCACCCCCTTGCTCTCGGAACTTATAGCAAATATCTTTCCTCCTCCCCTCCACTCCACTCTCTCCGTCACTCTCTCTCTTGGGGGAAGCTCAGTGCCAGCTCTGAGTTTTATTTGTGTAATTTACATCCTCCCCGACAGCCTTCTGTGCCCCCCTACAACCCTTGGCTTTTACTGCAGCCAGACCGTGGTAAAGCAGCCGCTCTTTGTGATGAGAGAGAGACAGAGATAGGGAGGAGGGCCGTCTGAGCCGCAATCCAGAAAGAGCTGGAAAAAACAACAACACGCGACCACTTGGTGTAGGTTAGCTTTCTGGCTGGCTATTTGCGTACGTATGTGGGTGGGGTCACGTCTCTACATCTGTGTGTGTGTGTGTGTGTGTGCGCGCGGGCACACTCATCCCTCACCTGTTTGTGCGCTCCACACAAACAAAGCAGTTGCAGGATTGGTTTCTTGACCAAACAAGCTTTAGTATATCCAGGGATCAGGCATTAATCCGCCAGCCATCATGTGTTCTTAGCTAGCTCGCCGGTGAGGGGGGGTCAAAGGTCAAATGGTAATCCCATTAACAGGTGGTAGGGACTTCCAACTCACCTGAAGAGGTACAAGGCTGTTTGGGGCCAGGTAACTCCTAAAGCTTTGCAACAGCGGAGTAGCATTATAGATACCTAGAAGTACCACTTAGGCTGTGCTAATTTAGCACCAATGAAGATACTAAAGACAAATAAAAGTCTATTGGACAAGTTTAAAATTAGATAACTTGTATGGAGAGGGGAAAACATCAAAGGGAGTCAACACTAATAAAAGTCATTCTGAACAAGAGGAAAAAAGAAGAAGCAGAAGAACAAAAGAGAGAAGCATGAAAGAACGAGGCGAAATAGGTAATGAGGGGAAGAGATCAGTGAGATGCTGCATCTCAATGAGAGAAAACACACAGATGAAGGGGAGCGATCTGAAGCAAAAAGGCATGAAAAAAAGAGAACGGAAGCGTCGCTGTGAATAAAAAAGTAAAGACGCTTACTTGCTGGGAACCAAAATGTGTTTTTTTGGGGGGGAAACAAGGTCACAAATGAATAAATGATTGAAACAGAGCAGTGACCCAATCTCCCATCTTTATTCAGACATTTCTCCATTTCTTGTTAAAACAAGTGAGAAGGCAAATGTGTTTGGGTGCATGGTGTGGAGTCTGGTGAGCAGGGAATCATGGCTAACTAACACTGGCATGGACCTGCACACACACACACACACACACACACACACACACACACACACACACACACAACCTGCCTGCGCATGTATTATTAAAACTGCACACACATTTGCATATAATCCCTTTCTACCCTTAATTCCACACTATTTGTTACAGTCTCCTCTTTAAAGATGGCTCTAACAGAATTATTGGAGCCGTGGCAAAAGAAGAAACGTACAGCAGAGATAGAAAGTAGGGTGTGAAAATAGATGGGAGGGGTTGATACTAGCGAATGTACAGCTGTTGGAGCGAGGGAATCAAAGCAGCCAGGCCAACGGCACGGCAAAGACATAATTAGCGAACATGAACATGCGTCATGTGTCACCCATGAATGCCATCTGCTTCAATTTAAAACGAATAGAGGAAGAACACAGCGAAACAGCGAGCGAGGAAGAGAAGAGGAAGGAACTCGTGACAGTGAGTTCTAGGAAGCTGATAGAAATGTGTGATGAAGCCACACTAAACAGTCCCTCCAGGATTTCGCGATGTCGCGATCGCTGCAATTCTCGCAAATTCAACCAATCACCGTGACTTTGGTGCGACTTGCAATTTTGACCAATCACCGCAACTTTTCCGCCAGATTTGACCAACAACCGGAGTTTTCCGTGACTTCAACCAATCCCAGCAGTCACACGTGCCAGACTTTACGTCAGTATAATGTGACTCCGAGTGCCACTGACCAAGCGGGTGTGAGAGACAGCTTGTTTCCGATATGAAGACAAGACTCGAACATCTCACATTTACCAACAAAACGTACAGTGAAAGATCGTCCTGACAACCTGTATACATTTTAACATCTATATACGCTGTAACGTTTTTTCACTCTAAAGTCGCTGAAAGCGGCTGCTGTTTCAATCCTGTCGGCTGTCTGCAGCGAGTGGGAGCGGGGCTGCTGCTCATACAGTTCCCCCCGCTACTGACGTGCACACACACACACACACACACACACACACACATGGTGGATGCGGGAAAAAAATGCAGATGAAATGTACAGGAGAGCCTAAATTGAGGATAGCTACGCTCGTTATTGTAAGTGCAATGATAAGTTAAAGTCCAATAAGTACTTTATCAAACCGTATGAATGTGAGTCCCAGGCCAGGTTAGGAAATTAACTAACAATGTAGGCTAAAGATCAACAAGCCACCAACACATATGTTCAAATTTTTTAAATGATTATTATTTGTCTTAAATCCACCAGTCATTTTCATATTATACCAACATGTGCAGCATTCTGAGCCTTTTTGGTAAGGTTCCAAGGAAATCTCAGCCCAGAGTAGTTTTTTTTTGTAACTTTCACTGTCTCCCGCAACTTCATTGCAACAAACATACAAAAGACATCGCAACTTTTATCGCTATTTTTTACAAAAGCTCCCGCAAAATCAGGCATTTTCGGCCGCAACAATCTCAAAAAAAGGCCGCGAAATCCTGGAGGGAATGACCAATACATTAGTCATCATTGATTTTAGCTCATCACATATATATGGGTATCGGCATACCCATATATATATGTGGCCAGTAAGAAACAAGAAACTGTGGTACAGAAATGGTGATGATTCTGTATGTCTGGGGTCATTTAAAAAGTTTTACTCTGGTTTGATAACCAAAATGAAGGACTCTTTTTCGTTTATGTTATACGTTTAAGGCGAAAAAATAATGATCAGCTGATATTAATACACTACTGGTACTTGCCTCTATTTTATTCACTCTTTCAAACCACCATAACGTGCTACAATAGGAAAACCACATGGGCCCACATGGTGTTACACCCATAAAGTCTTAATCAATGTCACTATGAAGAATAACTCTCCCCTCTGCTGTGGCTTTAGCCACCAGCAACATCACAGCGGAGCCATGCCTCTTCTCAATGAAGGAGACCTGATGTGTTATTTTAATCAACTCGGCCTGCCGGCATTAATTATTCATCCGGTTGTTGAATTGGGACGCCCCACGGGTGGAAACAGGGAAGGACAGGGAGTCCCTCTGATTAAGGGCTTCAGAGAGGGGGAAAAAAAAGGAATAAAGAAGAAGAAGAGGGAAGAGGAAGAAAGAAGATATGTAGAAGGAAATTAGAGCTACAACTCCTGCCCTAGTTCTGTGTGTGTGTGTGTGTGTGTGTGTGTGTGTGTGTGTGTGTGTGTGTGTGTGTGTGTGTGTGTGTGTGTGTGTGTGTGTGTGTGTGCGTGCATGTGTATCAAAGCTGAAATCCAATCATGATACTGCTTGATCTAATTCTTGATGGTCAGGCAGGGAGTCCCACCTCTCATGGAGGAGGAAACCCTGGGGTAGGTGAAATGTGATTGGTGGGGATATGACACATACACACACACACACACACACACACACACACACACACACACAGTGAGACTGCATGTGTGTATGCCTGAGTGTGTATTTTTGTGGCCACAACACAATCGCGTGTGAGTGTGTGTGTGAGTGTGTGTGTGTGTGTGTGTGTGTGCCTAAGCAGCTCTGAGAGCGATTCTCACAGCAGAGACAGAAGGGGGAACAGAGCGCCCCTGCTGACACTCTCAGTGGGCTGACACAGAAAGCATGTTTGGGGGCATTAAATCTTAATACAAATGAACACTGAGGGAGGACAGGGAGAAAAAGAGAAAATGAGAGGATGAAAGTGAGAGTTGGAATAAAAGGTGGAGGGAACATGATATAAAGAGGAGGGGGGGGGTGGATTAAGAAGGTGCACAAAAGAAGAGGAGAAAGAGAGAAGGTGAGGGAAGAGAAGCGTTATAAGAGGGGAACTCCTCAGGGGCAGGAAGGAAGGATGTTGCGAGGGAAAAGAAAACTCTTTCCCCTCCAATCCACAAGAGGATAGCATAAGATGCCAGAAAAGCATAGCTTGGCACTAAATCAAACCAGTTAAATCATCATGTGTTAATGACTCCGTTAACCCGCTTCTCCCCACCCTCCCTCCCTCCCTCCCTCCCTCCTCCTTTCCCCTTCACTAAAAGCCTGTACAGAGGTTCTGTCGTCCCTAATTCATCCTCTTGGCAGACAGAGATAGAGGATGGTGAGAGAAGGAAGGAGACGATGAACTCTCTCCTGAGACTCCTTTATGAAGAGGTTCTGCCAATAAGATCACGGTTAGTTTGGAATGCCAGTGTTGTTCCTCTGTGTCATTATGCCCCATCACTGTGTCGCCATGATGGACTGACATGTGCCATTCCTGCGTCTGTCGCGTGCTAGTTAGCACGTAGTCTTGCATTGCCAGACCTTCCTCCACAGCGCTGCGGAGGAAGGTCTGGCCGGTCCACACAGCATTCCGGGATAGGACAAAAAATAAAAATAAAAAAAGTGGTCTGGTTTATTGACAGTTCTTAAAACCAATCACAATCTTTTTGCGCATATACCTGTATGTCACGTGCACGCAATAACAGCGCCTCTGCGAAAAAAGCCTCGGGAAGGAATTTGTTTTGGTGGAACGTGTGTACGTTCAAATGTTGTTGTAGTCGTGCAACAGGAAACTCAGATTGGACAGATAGTCTAGCTAGCTGTCTGGATTTACCCTGCAGAGATCTGAGGAGCAGTTAACCACAGTCCTCATAAAATCGACCGAACTTTAGAACGCCAACGCAAAGAAAGCGGAAGGTGTGGGACAAAAAGGAGGGACATCCGGCGGCTCCGGCACAATCCCGTAAATGAATGGATGAGGATGTTTATCTCAGTCAGGTTTGGAAACATTTTCAGTACACACAATACTGTCATGAAGTGAAGATTTAAAGAGGAAATAAAATGCTGTGGACCAAAACTATACTACAGCATTGAAATACTATAATAAGAACCAAGAGATGCTAATTCCATGGGGGTGGAAAAAATAGAGCATGACTCTGTTAACAACTCTGTTAGCACTTTGTCATTATGTTTCTTCAACTGGCTTTGCCTTTTGCACACATCGCAAAAAAGTGCAATTCGTTTTCCGACAATCTTACGGCTGACATAACAAATTCTCCAGTGGCACTGGTTTGTCCTGTGTATGTGGTCCAGATGTTGACTGTGTAATCATTTAATGATCCTTTTCCACAAGTGGTTTCATTCAGTTTGAGCTGCGTTATATGCAAATGGAGGATAGGGTCGCTCTGTTCCTTTACCCTGTTTTCCTTCCTCTTCTCTGCCCCCCCCACTCTTGCCTCTCTCGCCTGAGTGATAAACACTGTCTGTTGGCCATAAATCCAGGGGGAGTCCTGACAGGCGTCCCAATAAAGCGCTCTATTTTCTCCCTGTTTGGTGGGTTTGTCAGAGGCCCAGAGGAAGTGAGATAACATTAGGAGGAGGAGGAGGAGGAGGAGGAGACGCAATTTCATCAGTGCTGCACACGCACGCGCACACACAGGAACACGCAGACTCACTCGCAAACAGTCGGAATAGCCACATGGAACGATGACACATGCACCGACGACGACATACACGCACAGACGTACTCAAAATACTCATAACACACAACCGCGACAGTGTCGAAGAAAATGTCAGCCTGTAAGCTGTGATAAAAACGTTTTTTTTTTCAGTCTCTCTCTTTCCTTCACTCAAACACACACACACAGATAAACAAAGCCAAGACAACATTCACAAAAGCACAAACCCCAACTAATATGCAAAGAAAACACCATCTCCCTCCCGTTCTGTCTGCGGCAAAACATGTAGGCTTCCGCATTCTTTCCAATCAGACGTAACAACAACACAGCGCTCTGGCAAAATACATGCTGTATATGCAAGTGTGCATACCCTATAGAATACCTCATAACATGCGTATTTTCTGCTTATCTTGCCAATATCTAGATGAAGTGAGAGGCAACATTTCCAGAGTTGTACGTGTGCAGTGTCTTGGCATTTCATAAGCCTTTAAATTTCTCTAATTAAATATAGTTCAAATTTCTTCTTCTTTACCTGAACCCTGTTTTGTTGTAGTGAAACTGTGAAAGCCACATTACAACTTCTCCATTTTATATATATATATATATATATATATATATATATATATATACACACACATATATATATATATAGACAGTGCAAACATAAATGAGTGCGCTTGTAATTTAAACCCATCCTCCAGTTGAACTCCTTGGTTCTCACATCCATGTTTAGATGAGTGGATGTCTGGATAGCCAATTGCCTTTTATTCATGTATTGTCACAGAAAAAGATGAAAGGGCCGGTCCATCTTCAGGGGCTCTTGAGGTATGGTCAGACAGAACATGAAGTTCATTTTTAGACACGCAATTGCATTCATTTTTTTAAGCCTTCCCCAATGTTTTTCCTAAACCCAACCGTTTATTGTTTTCCTAAGCGTGTCGTTTTTTTGTTACTAAAGCCTTTCCTAAGAGCACTGCTGCAACTGTTTTATGATGAATGATGTGATTTTTGGCGTGCATTTAAGTTCCTATCGTTCCCTTAATCTTCCTAAAAAAAGAAGTGAACCGGTTACTGAACCACAAGGTTAACATGTAGGCTATTACTGCACGCTGTTAAATTATTCATATATCTGTCTGCCATCCAACCTCAATGTACAGTAAATAACCAATGACCACCTTTATGCTCTTTACGATATTAGCATCATTTAATATTCAAGTAGCAAGGATTCAATTAAACACCATGAGTCCGTCTGTCTGTCTGTTATCATCAATATTTCATCTCTTTTAAGTGCTTCTTCCTAATCTTCCTCCTCCTCCTCCTCACCCTTCTCTTCTCCTTGAGGACACTCCACACCCTCCCACTCTCCTAATTCAGTCCTTCAAACTTTTCACCTGTCTCTGTCTCACAACACACTCCATCAAGTCCATAACTCTCTCTCAGCGCCTGAATTTCACTGCCTCCTCATTTCTCTCAAACACTCTCAGTGCACTCCTTCTCCACCTCTTTTATCTTTTCTTCACTGACTGATGGTTGTGAGGGACTGTTTGCTAGCACTGCAGGCTAAGACTTACTTCAACTACTTCAAAAATAAGGGCCTTAGAACAGACTAGTTAATGTGTGTGCATTTGTTCTCACTCGTTAATGAAATGAGTGACACACTGAAGAAGAATGGAGACCGAGACAGAGAACGACGCGGAGACAAAATGAGATTTGCAGTCAAAGGAGAGGCGGGAAGACGAGCGCGAGCAAGAATGCTTGGGCTCTTTCAGGCTGAGCCTTTCTGCTCCTAAGAGGATTTCCACCTGGTAGTAATTTAGGTTCTGCCTGGTAATAGCAGGCCCTGGGAAGGAAAAATAATGTCTGTTGGGTTGGTGGTTTCATTTTTCAATCAAATAAATCACGACCTTACAGAAAGTAATTTTTGTCTTTTAATGGCCTCTCCAGCGTTTGAAGTTTCTCAAGGGACAGCTAGCTTTGAAGTCAAGTAAGGAGCGAACTTTCCTCAGTGTGTGTGTGTGTGTGTGTGTGTGTGTGTGTGTGTGAGAGAGAGAGAGCGAGCATTCATTCTACTGCCTTCTCAAAGTCCTGAAACACAACACCTGAGGTACTCCTAACAAAAGTAAAAGCCCTGCAAAGGCACACACTTGCATACTCTCAGTGATTGCACTACAAGCTAAATGTCATGATACTCACTGTGACTGTTTGAAAAATGGGTTGAAACTGTTAAAAGCGTAATAAAAGGTCCCCGCTTATAAGCTCATATTAGAGTATACATGATTCATGGTAAAGATTAAAGGAATCATTTTGGTTTCTCACCAACAGTCAGATGAGGAGATCGATACCACGCTATATGACATCCTGATTACTAAACATATAACCTAGTAATTAGTGAGCTTTAGAGGTGCTAGTAGGCAGATTCCATTACCTTTGGACAGAGCCAGGCTACCTGTTTACCCCTGTTTCCAGTCTTTATGCTAAGCTACTCTAACCAGCTGCTAGTGGCAGCTTCCTATATACCATATAGACATGAAAATGGTCTAAATCTCCCCATCCAGCTCTTGGCAAGAAAGCTAAAAAGCAAATGTTCCCGAAATGTTGAACAACTGCTTTAACTTAGGGAATAAAATGGACATGCATGGCTCAAAAAATATACAAGAAAGATTTTTTCTTTGACATACAAACAGTCATGTTACATTGCAGGTAATCAGTCTGTGGCCAATCTATTTCAATTTAGTTCCATGTATCTCTTTTTGCATTCACAAAAGTAAAAAGCAACATTTGTTTGTGTATGTCCAGAGAGATGAGTGGACCGATATGAACAGCATGTTCTTTGGTTGAAAACATCGCAGAGGCTGGTTGTGCGTCAGAGAATTTGTCTTGCTATCTGAAGTGCCCTCTGAACGCATTTCAATCAGGAGAGAAGAATACAGTTATTACTTGGTGCACAATGAAGTTAGAATTAAAGAAGAGTCTCTTTGGCGATTCGACTCAGTCGTGACGTAGTCATATTTAGTGGGAGTAGTGATGCCACGGTTAGTACAAGAAGTCCATTGACCAGAATTTCTGAAGAATGGTAGAGATGGAACAAAATAAAAGGGTGGTTAATTAGGTTCAGAGCGAGTGCACCGCATGTGGATAAATCTGCGCCCTATTCAAAGACTATGAGAGAAAATAATGGCGGTGTGAGCTAAGAGCAGTAAGAGCTCTTGCCCTCTGAGAGGAGCACAGCAACATGGAAAGAATAGGAAGAGGTCTCGGAAGAACTGAGGGACTTTAATGAATAACCAAGGACGTTGGTCCTTGGTATGAGGCCTGGAGTCTATTCAGCTACAGCAACATGGCCCAAGTGTACCAACCTTGGGTGGGATGAATCACACACAGTAAGAAATGGACAGATGTGAATGCATGAAGAAACACGCACGAGCACCACGAGGGAAAACTACGTCAGCTTTTGGGCATACAGTACAAGCAGCCACGCCAAATGTGTCGACAGACAGACGACTACCTTCATGATAAAGACTTAAAATATTCCCCTCAAAACCTTTTCCCCTGGAGCTCTTCCACTACTTTCCATGTGTACCTTCAGTCCAAGCAAGCTGGTTTTGACATAAAGGCTTATTTTTTTTTTTTTTTAACAGCTGCTTTGACAGCACATCAGCCAGAGCGCCTTCAATTTCTTCAGAGAGGCCATGTAGTTGTCTTCCCAGCAGTAAACTACCTAATGCTCTCCAGAAACACACTCATACACTTGCTGTACTTGCAATGTTCATGGCTGTGGTGTACAGTACAGGCCAAAAGTTTGGACACACCTTCTCATTCAATGCGTTTCCTTTTTATTTTCATGACTATTTACATTGTAGATTCTCACTGAAGGCATCAAAACTATGAATAGACTGTTAATACAGTCTATGGTTCATATCTATGGAATGAACACATGGAATTATTTAACAAAAAAGTGTGAAATAACTGAAAACATGTCTTATATTTTAGATTCCTCAAAGTAGCCACCCTTTGCTTTTTTATTAATAAGGGAAAAACTTCCACTAATTAACCCTGACAAAGCACACCTGTGAAGTGAAAACCATTTCAGGTGACTACCTCATGAAGCTCATTGAGAGAACACCAAGGGTTTGCAGAGTTATTAAAAAAAGCAAAGGGTGGCTACTTTGAAGAATCTAAAATATAAGACATGTTTTCAGTTATTTCACACTTTTTTGTTAAGTACATAATTCCATGTGTTCATTGATAGTTTTGATGCCTTCAGTGAGAATCTACAATGTAAATAGTCATGAAAATAAAGAAACACATTGAATGAGAAGGTGTGTCCAAACTTTTGGCCTTTACTGTATGTATACACACACGCAGAAATATACTGCACATCTGCTTAAAGGTGCTCTAAGCGATGTCACGTGTTTTTTTAGGTTACAACATTTTTTTTTTGTCACATCTCCTCACTATCCGCTAGCTGCCTGACCCCAGAAAAAAAAAAAAAAAAGCAGTCTCTGTAGACAGCCCAGGCTCTGCTAACGGCAACAACAACAAACTGCGCCAAACTGCACCAC
This sequence comes from Perca flavescens, assembly GCF_004354835.1. Lineage (NCBI taxonomy): Eukaryota > Metazoa > Chordata > Actinopteri > Perciformes > Percidae > Perca > Perca flavescens. Next base: position 17,763,879 of record NC_041351.1, on the reverse strand, counting down.
GAAACACGACAAACAATGTTCCAGCCAATAACCGACCAGAAGGATATGGGGGTGGGGACGGGATGAGGAGGAGGGAGGGGCAAGTTATCCTCTGTTTTGTTTGACAATACTTCCAATGTCAACAAGAAGTGACGTCACCCACCATCGCTTAGAGCACCTTAAAAATTAAAAAGGTGTGGAGGATATTTCCTGGACTTAATCAAATGCTAAAACACACTCACATGTCTTGCACACACCCATGAGAACCTCAGTTAGTATAATGATGAAAGCAACAGAACTCCCCAAACACAGCTCCATTATCAGCCCGATTTGAAACTGGCAGCCTGGCCGACTAGATGGGCGGGAGGATAGACAGCTGTTGGCCCACTGCTCATTCAGTGTTTAATGTCTTTAGGATATGCAGGCACGGAGACCGAAAGATAGCATGGTCAAAGAAAATGAAAGAAAGAAAAGGATGGCATGATTTTCAGTTGTGAAAGAAAAGAGAAGAAGGAGAATGAAAAAGGATACGCAGGAAATAAAGACAAACGACAGGACCTGGGAGGGGGAAACCAATCCTGTAAAAGTTTACTACGTTGAAAGGAAACGGGCCAGAAAGACGACCTGAGGGGGGAGAAAAGGAGAGGAGATAAAACACAAGCAGACCGAGAGCGACAGAGTGAGGTGGATGTGGTGAAAGCGAGAGTTTGGCCAAGTGCTTACAGGAAATAGTTTTGTTTGATGAGTAAATATTGAATCAGCAAAATCCCATCTCTGGCACCACCTGACCTCTCCCTCCCTCGGTTTCTCTCTCTCCCTTTCTGTGTTAACAGTAAACAGAGCCATTTTGCCTGCATTCTAAGGCATAAACACAAGTTTATTAAAGAAATCAAGTGATAGCACTGGATCTGCATTTGCACAATGAAAAAACAAACAAAAACAGAAACACATTGGGGGTGATTTGATGAATGAAGAATGCTGGAAGATAGAGAGATCTTGCTGCAGGTATTCACGTTAAGTCAGCGGTCATTTGTGGAAAGTGTGAATCCGCTGCTGATTCTTTGGTGAAGGGTATGCCTGGGCCTGCTGTGATTTAAGATGCCTGCAGGGGCTCTTCACTTCCCTCATTCCCTCTTTCCCCCTCTCTTGATCTTTCTTGCTCTCTTCAGTCCCATCCCTTTCTTTCAAAGAATGAGCGATTAGAGGGGTCTCCGGGTCAGAGAGCGAGGTCTTGGGTTTAACCTATCTTTTACCCTGTGATCACTCGCTGCTGCCTCCTACCTCTAAAGGGACAGTTCACCCTAAAATCAAAAATACATATTTTCCCTCTTACCCGTAGTGCTATTTATCTCTCTAGATTGTTTTGGTGCGAGTGACCCAGTGTTGGAGGTATCAGCCATAGAGATCTCTGTCTAACAATATAATGGAACCAGACGGCACTCGGCTTGTGGTGCTCAAAGCCCCCCAAAATATCTTTAAAAAAACAACTAACTAACTAACTAACTAACTAACTAACTAACTAACTAACTAACTAATGTCTCTTTCCAGAAATCATGACCCGGTTACTTAAGATAATCCACAGACCTGGTTATAAGCATGTAGGAACTACCTTAGTTCCTACATACATCTCTCATCTCTCTTTCTCCCACCAAAACAATCTAGACTGATGAATAGCACTTCAGGTAAGAAAATAAAAGGTATTCTTGGGTGAAATGTCCCTTAAATAGGTGAAGCTTCAAATTGTTTTGTATTTAACTAAAGTATAAAAATAGAAAAAAGGGGGTAGGACCAGAAAAGTTTTCTTCCTACTCCTTTTTGAACATGGGAATCCTTATTTGAATCATTTACAATAAGTTTGGAAGATTGTGCTGAAATCTTTTTAACATGTTCAGAATAAACTAAACGGAAACTTTAAAGGTCCCATGACATGCTGCTCTTTGGATGCTTTTATATAGGCCTCAGTGGTCCCCTAATACTGTATCTTAAGTCTCTTTACCGAAATTCAGCCTTGGTACAGAATTACAGCCACTAGAGACAGTCCTACAATGAGCTTTCCTTAAGGTGCTTAAACACATAGCCGACGGCCGACCTTTGACAGAAAAGCCAGTCGAAATGATCAGTCTCCCCGGGTTGGTCCAAAAAGTGCCACAGAACACATCAAAAAGACGAGACGAGACGAGACGAGACGTAATACATCTCTATAACAGCAGACGGCGCTAATCTGTATTGTTGCCCAGGAAATGAAAACCGGCAGCTGATTGGACGAACGCGTCATATAAGTTTGTTTTCTTCGGAAATTCAAAGCCAGACTGTCATGGCGGCCGTTCAGAATACGATCTCATATTGCCCTGCCGGCGACTGAACATGTCAGGTCGGCCAAAATGAACGCTGACAGCCCCCCCAGACTGACGACGGCACGGGACACACCGAACAGACTCGCGTCACTGACCTCGCCGCCAGACTGTCCAACGGCCGATTATCGGCTAAGTGTGTCAGCGCCCTTAGGATGTGCCATTTCTGTGTCTGTAACTATTGAGTTGAGAAATTGTGTTTCTCCATCACATAGTATGTGGATGTACAGTATGTATGAATCACAGCATGTGTGATTCATAATTCCAGTTTATTGCAAGTTAGCCATCGTTTCTATAAATTTTTGAGTAGTCAGATAATCAGATAATCCCACTGACGCTTAAAGCCGACCATTCACTACATAGGAATTGTGGCTGGTTTGGCCTCTCCTGACCCTCAGAAATGCATTTCCGATGACTAACTATAATTGTCCCAGATTTCCTTGCTGTGGGATATTTTGTCTGTTTTCGGTTTTTCTTCAGCATACACAAAACAAGCAGCTAATCGAAAGACTGTTAATGTGTAATTGTGCGGTGCAGGCGCTTCGTCAAAATGTGTATTGTGTAAGCTTCAACAACCAAGAGAGACAAGATCCGTAAAACCACTTGCTATTTGTGTGAGGTCTGGACCAATTCAAAGTTGTACATTCTCAGTGTATTCCCATATTTTGGCATGCATGTTTGTGCGCAAGTTTGTCTGAGTTTGGAGACAAAGGACATGTTTTGTTACAGTCAGTGCAAGTATGGTCTTTGTGTGTTTGCGAGTGTGTGTGTGTGTGTGTGTGTGTGTGTGTGTGTGTGTGTGTGTGTGTGTGTGTGTGTGTGTGTGTGTGTGTGTGTGTGTGTGTGTGTATCTGTTCACGCCTAAAACCTGAGATTTTATCTTAGCAGAAGAAGATCAGTCAATGTCAATGTCTGTGGAATTCCTCAGTAACTCCACCGGAACCAACCAGTTTCACAACCATCAACAGTTTGTGTGTAACAACAACACTGATGATCCCACGAAATGTAATCCATCTGACAGATTAATTCAAACATAATCCATGCTACCGCTCTCTCAGACTTCCTGTGTTGTGCGTTACACCATGGCCACTTCACTTATTGTTAAATAGTTCAGATTATGACAGTGAGGGTAAAAAAAAAAAAAAAAAAAAAAAATCCCCAAAAATTGCCACTGTGACACACACACACACACACACACACACACACACACACACACACACACACACACACACACACACACACACACACACACACACACACACACACACACACACACACACACACACACACACATACACACATTCTTGGCCAACGATTTAAGTGGCTGGTGTGACTGTGAAAGTGTGTGAACATCTGTTTGTCGCATGACACAGACTACTTTAGGGGACTAATCAAGCCATAATGCACACCAGTTGTTAAGAAGGCCATTTTGAATGGAGGGCAAAGCTGTGTCACTAATCACATCCACTCTGTCCGACGAGCATGAGCCTACTTATAGGATGGCTCTGTGAAAAAGAGAAAGACTAGGACACAGGTGATTTTAGACCCATTTCATCTCAGCCCCCCTAAAAATTATAAAAATTATAATAATAAAAAACAAGGGGGCAAACAATTATAGGTTCAAAGAAACAAGGTTAATATCCGGTGTTGCTGTCGTCAATGCTATGCACCAAAAAGTTTAATTTTTTATGTATTTATTATTTACACCTCATTATCATTTCATTTGATTGTGGTAATCCATAAAGGGACTTTCTTAGTTGTTTTATACGTTCAATATTTTTGCATTTATTCTCTGTTATAATAATAAAAACATATATTCATTGTTATCCAGTGAAATTACTGATTTAGCAGTGGGGGTTAACACTTTTGCAAGGCACTGTATCTGTGTCACACTCTCATTAGGGGCTGAGCCCCCCTAAAGGTCTGATCCTAGAATCGCCCCAGCTACGACACGATGATTAAAGTAGCATAGAAACAAGCGTGTGTGTGTGTGCGTGTGCGCGTGTGTGTGGTGTGAGTGCGTGCGTGCGTGTGTATCACTGGCAGAAAGTGTGAGGAAGACTGAGAGAGGCTGAAGAAGCCAATTCTCAGGCTACTGAACAGCTGTTTGTCGCTGAGGAAGAGAAATAAGAGAGACACATTTATACAAATCTAACACAGCAGTGTGTCTACACATTGCATGTTTTTAAGGTAAAGGGAGAAAAAAAAAGGAGTTTGACTCACATCATCACACAAATCATCAGTTAAATGGGAAAAGAAATGAGCTGTTATGTCAAATTCATTCAGCTTACTAAATACTTTAAAAGCCAATGTACAGCCATCAACGCACCTAATATATTCTAAAGACAAATTTTATATCTGACTGTGTTCAACTAAAAGACAGAATTACCTGCAGAACTCAAATGATTGAAGAATTTACACCCCACATCTGGTTTGTGCAACGCATTTACACAGGAAACACTCTTCAGATGGAATTTATTTATGTAAGGGAGGTTCGTTGATTTTAATATTGCATGTGCTGATTAGTGATTTTAATCCCATCTGTAGCGCATATGTCAGTGTTTCATTTCCCTACACACCAGTAATAATTACAGTCCAAAAAATATCCACTGTTTTCTGGCATGCTCATTGGTCTTTCCATAGTTCAAGTCATATCCGGAGAGACTACCTTGTAGTTTATAGTGTACTTTAGTTTTTGGTGTAAGGAGACACTTTTCCTGTTACTGAATTTAACAGATCTGTTTGATCTCCAGATGGGGCTTAAACTTAATTTTAGCCCAATCAAATTTACTGACTTAATCTTCTATCAAACCCCTCCTTAAGAATTCCCACTGCAGCCTCAACAGCTCTCGGTTTACAGGAAGGAAAAAGAAAGGATATATTGATACAAGTCACGCACATGTTAACAAATTACCTCTATGTTTGCTGAAAATGGAGGTAATTTGCAGAGGAACATTCACGTTTTTATTGAATAAGAAACTTCTCCATTAAGGACATTTCATTTGCTTTGAGAGGGTTTCCTATATTCCAGTATCATGAGGTGTCAGAACAGTGTTCAAATGGCAGTATTCAGCTTCATGCAATACTTTAGTCTTGACTAAAAAAGAAGCGAGACAACAAGGCAAAGTTAAAATCAATAACAAGGACTCATTTTTCACAAAGAACATAACTGAAAAAAGCAACGCATACACGTGACGGACTCAGAGGGTGGCCACGGCATTAAACAAATCTCTGGAATGCTAATGATTATCATGGCATTAGTTAGCCTGTGGTACCCTTCGCCCTATAATGTGCTAATGCTGTCACCGGTGCATTATCTTTCCACTCTGAGGAAACTATGTGCTAATGCTAGCAGACAGGCTTGAGGTTAAGTGTGGCCAGGGGCCCCTTACAGAGGTGCCAAGACAGAGCTGGTGGCCCCATAAGCTCTGGCCGAAAAGAGCTCTCTTAGCCCCTTTGCGCAACACAGCTAGCCATTGTGCTGGGCTGAAAAAGCGCATTAGCCGCTGAGAAAAGGGCTTTCCCTCTGAAACCCCCTTGGACAACAAGCAAAGCTCTGCTTGATAATTCAATCACTCTCCGAGCTGTGCAGGGCAGGCCCGCACAACCTCTTAGAACCTTTCCTTGGCTCTCTCCTTTTCTTCCTTCCCTCCCTCGTCTCCTCCATTAGGTAACCGCGCTATATTCTACAGATGCCGTCATTCCTGCCGCTTATCAAAGGACAATAGAGGAATGATGCCTGTGAGAGAGTCATTGACATTTGAGTGTATGCGGCAGTGTGAATTATGGCTGCATGCAATGGGTACTGAAAAAGGGCATAAGAAGATGGAGGTGTGTGTGTGTGTGTGTGTGTGTGTGTCCGTGTAGCCGTGCGTGCATGTGTGGGGAGGGGACAAGAGATAAAAGGAAGGAGAAGGGGGTCAGTGCGAGAGTGGGTTGAAGGAAAGGATAGGAAAGCCGCAGAGGAGAGAAAAGAGAGAGAAAAAAAAGAGGGGAGTTCTTATCGCTATACCCTTGTCTTGACTTCCATGCAGGGCCTTTGAAGAGAGCAGAAATAAAGATACTTGCGCTGGCACATCAGAGAGAGAGATTTAGATTATGCCAGTGTTTACCCAACTGAGTGCTGCATTGCTGCTGGCGACAGCCTGCTGGTTTTGAAGTTGTTATGGCCCAACTCCCGCTTAAAGCGCTCGCTACTCCGAATATAACACCCATGCGGCAGAGGAGGGCCTTCTCTCTGCGCTCATATGGCAGTTTGTGTGCATGTGTGCATGCACGTGCCACTTGGTGTGAAGCATGTGTCCGTGTATTCCTAATAGAGTGTGTGATGCATTCTGCATTTCCGTGTGCACAAACGTGTGTGTAAATGTGTGTGTAGCACTCTGAAAATGGAGCCATCCATCGGATTATGGGTAGACAGCTCTTTGAAAAGGAGGGCCTGTATTTGCATAAGCGGCCATGGAAGGGGGAAAAAAAACCTATAGAAAGAAAGCGAGAAAAGCAAGAGAGAGAGAGAAAGAAAGAGAGAGAGGAAAAAAAAAAGAAAGAGAAAAAGGGGGTTGGGGGAGTGGACCACACTCGCCAAGCCACTCAGGGATAAATCCTGTGGCTAGGATCAAGTATTCTGGGCAGGGATTTGGCCCCAGGTCCCCTCAAACCAAATGGAAAATAACAGGCTGCGAGTAAATAGGTGGCAGGGTAATGATAGCTCTGTCAAGTCCTCAGGTGGAGAAAGGGAGGGTGGGAAGAAAGGAGGATAATAGAGAATGAGAGAGAGAGGTGCGGGGAGGAGTGTGGTGCAGATATATGACGAAAGAAAGATGAAAGTGGAAAGGAGCTGAGCGGACACGGACGGATGGATCGCGCAGAAAAAGAGGACAAGCAGAGAAAGTGGTGATGGAGGAAGGAAAGAAGAATGGAGCTGGAAAAATAAGAAGGAGAGAACAAGAGATGTGCTGAAGCCAAGAAGGGAGTAACGAAGAATGGATATGAGGGAAGGCAAGAGGGCCAGAGGAGAGGGTGATGGGTTTTCTTGTGGGAGCCCCTTTTGGCTAAACTTGCTTGCGTTTTGGCACATTAGGCTGGCACGGGACACAAGTGCTGCCAAAGCCAGTGCGCGCGTGTGTGTGTGTGTGTGTGTGTGTGTGTGTGTGTGTGTGTGTGTGTGTGTGTGTGTCTGTGCCTGAGGCTTCTGTCACATCTGCACAGAAGGCCTGCATGTCTGTCTCTCTATCCCTCTCGGATTCTCTTCCTGTCTCTGTCTTTCCCTTCACAGCAGACTTTCTTTCTTAGGCGACGTTCCCGCGCTATCCTAATGACCTAATACCCAAACATACATTTTAATTCAGCAAATTCCCAAACACAAGTGCACGTGCAAAGGAACAAACACACGCACACACAATCCATATGGTGACACTGGTGTATCCTTGTGGCCTGATGCTGTCAGATCTGAGGCCAGAAGCATAATAATGTTTTGCTGTAGACAGTGGTAAAGCATTCACAGTCACAACGACTTTATAGTCCATACTTGTACAACAGATGCTCTATCATATCCACAATAACAATTATCACAATAATAATTTCTCAAAATGTGTCGGCCTCAAAGCCTGAATAAACAACAAAGGCTAAAACTCTTCAACTAACCTGTGATGTGCCGAGCATCTCAGAGTAGCATCCGAGACAATTACTTCTTTGAAAATGTAAGAATAGGAAAGTCCTTGTGCTCATTTTTCAGCCTCCCAGCACTCTGCAGTTAATTAACAAGGTCGTTAAGCTGGGGTGAATGAGTGCTATGCTGCCGTGCTAGATCTGTTAAACACGCCACGTTTAATAAGCCTGCATCCTCGCCATCAGAGTATCGGCACCCCTCAAATGACTTTCCAATAATGACAACCAGCTCCCCTGAGGTACTGTTTGGGTGTGTGAGTGTGAGTCTGTGTGTGTCTTTCTGAAGTGGCTTAATGGCTGGTACCTGGTCGCCTGATAGGAAAAGTGCTCCAGTCAATAGCTTGCCTTTGTGTCGTATCCACACACACTTTGGATTGCTGCCAAAAGGGAGCACATTTCCCACTGTCATTATGCCTATTACTACCACCACACAACCCTGCGTCTGTGTGTGTGAGTTTGTGTGTGTGTGTGTGTGTGTGTGTGTGTGTGTGTGTGTTTTTGCCACCCATGGAGTGTACTAAGATGCCCCATTGATTCCCGCAGACCACCGGGGCAGAGAGGAACCACCTGTCTGTCCAAAAACCAGCGCGCGCACACACACACACACACACACACACACACACACACACACACACACACACACACACACACACACACACACAACCTCACAAACACAAACTTTGCCCAACATTACCATATCGATATTTACCCATGGTCAGAGTGTTCCGCCCATGGGCTGCTTAATGGGATAGGTGACACACACACACACACACACACACACACACACACACACACACACACACACACACACACACACACACACACACACAAGCTTCCTTGAGGTCTGAAAACATCCTTTCATATTTCTCCGCGTGGCCCAAAAGTAGATTCTTAAATGCCATAAATGCCCCCTAATAAGTCAAAAGAGATGGTGCTCGTGTGTGTTAGCTGTCTTAAGAAACGCTCTTGTACCAAGCAATTACTGTGGCTGCTGAAACAGGAGCGCTCTGTGGGGAAAAGCCAATTAGTCCGCCGTGGCAGCAGGTAGCAAGCTGGCTCCATTCATTATGATCCCTTATAACACTGTGCTAATGTAATAGCACGGTGTTAGAGCTGGTGACAGACAGCGCTTGGCTTTAATGATAGTAATGGGATCAATAGATGGGGTGTTATTGCCAGATAGTTCCATATTCATGCGGCCGGGAAGGATTAAATCGAAAACACTAATGAAAGTTGTGCATATGTGAGTGTGTGTGTAATGAGCGCATTCCATCAGATGTGGATTTTTGACTGCATTCAATACAGCAGTGTGCGCGTTTTTGGGCGTGCGAGTGTGATTAATCCATAGTGATAATATTCAGTTTACTAATAAAGCTGCAGGCAATACATGTAATATCAATATCTGCAACTGATCTGCTCCGGTGTGTAATCTAACCTGATGATTTTTAGATAATGTGATGTGAAGACATAAACCAGGAGGTTAGAGCTGGAGAGACACAGAGAGAGCGTATGTGTGAGTGTGTGTGTTGTAGTCCTGGATTAACCCTTCTGCTCTGCTTGGTCCAAATAATTGGTCTATTGTGGTTTGCTAAAGGAGGCCCAAGCACAAGAACTGGACGACTCTGAGAACAGGACTGGAGGAGGACTGAGTGTGAACAGAGGCCGGAAGAAAAAAGAACACAAAAAAAGGGAAGGTCTGCTGAATTGGATTTTTGATGGCAAATGAGATGAATACAAACAAAATGACAAGTCCTGCATCATGATTGGACTGCACTTACATGGATGAAAAATAAAGAAATACAGGTGTTCATGCACCAAAGACACAGGTGGACAGGGTGTAAACGCAACACCTCTCCAATCCATAGTCTATATCGACAGCGTTTCATTTACAGGATTGTTCCGGGGCCGCTGGAAGTTCCGCCAGACGTCCCTCACCTTCCGCTTTCTTTGTGTTGGCATTCTAAACTCCGGAGGACTATGGTTAACTTGCTCCTCAGATCTCTACAGGGTAAATCCAGACAGCTAGCTAAACTAGACTGTCCAATCTCAATTTTTCTGAAACAACTTTTGAACGTACATGTTCCTGTTGTGGTTTCTGTATTTTGCCTTGTGTTTTGTGCCGTTTCTGTTGCTTCGTAGTTTTCTGTATGTTTCCTGTTCTTGTTGTTCTCCCTTGTGTTTAGTGTTGTCAAGTTTCTGTGTTTAGTTGATTTCATGTTTCCCGGTTTATGTTCTGCTTCCTGTTTTATTTTGATAGTCTGGTCTTCTGTCTTGTCATGTCTAGCTTTGCTTTCTGTTCCCACCTTTGTTGATTGTCTTGCCCTGCCCTGATGTGCTTCACCTGTTGTCTCACCTGTTTATGATTTGCCTGTCACCTCATGTATTTAGCCTCTGTGTTCCCCTTGTCTCTTGTCAGATCGTCTTGTGTGCTCGCCCATGTCTGTTGTTTGTTCCCTAGTGTGTTCTGTTCGCTCCTGCCTTCAGTGTTTTATTTTGTATGTTTCCAGTCGTTGTACTGCCGCCCTTTGTTGTAATAAATACCTCAGTTTGACCGCCTCCTGCCTGCCTGCCTCCTCTCTGCATTTGGGTCCGAATTCCCGCTCCCTCGTCACAGTTCCACCAAAACAAGTTCCTTCCCAAGGCTTTTTTGCAGAGGCACTGTTGCTGTGTCCGGCGCTAGACGATTGTGATTGGTTTAAAGAAATGCCAATAAACCAGAGCATGTTTTTTTTTCCTATTCCCGGAATGTTGTGTGGACCAGCCAGACCCTCCTTCGCAGCACTGTGGAGATAGGTCTGGCAATGCCAAGACAAACCCACAGGTAATAACACATTTACATGTTTCACAGCTTTATTTTCTTGTAAAAAACCTGGACTGGACAAAACTACCTATTTGGACAATATCCACACAGGACACAAACACGGGGATAGTGCACACACGCATACACACAAACATCATATGAATTTTAGCCATGCTGAAATCCATCAAGTCCAATGCTCTGCTCTCTTGCTTCCAATCTGTCATTCTGTAAATTCCTCTCATTCAAGCTCCAAACAAACTGACACACTCTCTCTCTCTCTCTCTCTCTCTCTCTCTCTCTCTCTCTCTCTCTCTCTCCTCCCCACAGCTCTTTTTCTTTCTCTCTTTCGTCACTGCTGAGCATTGGGGTTGATAAGGGCTTAGCTGGAGTGTGTGTGTAAAAATATGAGATAGAAGAAAGAAAAAAAAAAGAGGTGTTTCAACAAGAGGGAGAGAGAAATGGTCTGCCAGAGAGAGGGATAGGAGGAGGCAGAAAAAGCGGTAAAGGTGGTGTGTTTGTGTTACAGTTTGAATGGAAGGAGACACGTGTTTCTGTTGCTGTGTGTGTGTGTGTGTGTGTGTGTGTGTGTGTGTGTGTGTGTGTGCGTGTGTGTGTGTGTGTGCGTGCTCATGCTCGTCAGGAAACTGTGGTGTCCCTGGCTCTCCGATGTTTACAGACAGGAAATGTTTGTCCAGGCAAAAGGGAAGGAACCTTGCAGCCCCGCATGGCAAACACTGGGAGAGTGGCCCAGTGCGCACGTTTGCACGCATGCGCGCGCATACATGCGCATACACACACACACACACACTTGCAACAGAGTAAAAAGAGGAATCTGAGCTGCAGTATTTGTGAGTGAGGTGGGGTATCTGGTTTTGGGGAAGTGGGAGTGACTGGGCAGGGCAGTAACTGTTCCTCACTTCCCTCCGCGCTGACTGCCAACGCAAACTCCAGCAGATAGAAAGTCAATACACTGACCCCCTCTGAACCTGTGAGAGTGGGGTTGCTGTCTGCCAGGCCTTTCCACACCAATACACACACACACACACACACACACACACACACACACACACACACACACACACACACACACACGACTGTACGTCTGCACCGCCAAATGTCTTCCTTCAGTTCATATTTCTGCTGCTGCCGCAATCGTTTAATGTATTATCTAGACGATGTTCCCCAGTCTGCTGTGAGATGCAGAGATTTTACGAGTATAATATTTCACTGGATTTCAAAGCACTTTTGGGATTCTAATTAGTAGTCAGTGATGGAGGTGAATTTACATATATTTATACTACTTCATCCTTCCACTCCACTACATTTTAGAGGGCAATATTAATATTACTTAGTTATAGTTACTTTGCAGATTAAGATTTTACATACTGAACTCCTTAAAGTCTTCACTACACAATGGCTTTTTTTGCCTTATGAAAAAGTACTTTTCACCTAGTTTGACTTACTTTGCAAGTCAGTTCTGAAGCTTTTCATGGATTTTATGAAGGAGTTGTAGCATGAAGCTTGGCTACGATGATAGTTTTTGTGAGATTTATTAAGGAAAGCTTGCCAAATTTGCATTCCCCATATAAACAATGCTCCTTTCTGGCTGTCCTGCCTCACTTCCTTGTGATCTACGCTGACATTTCCATGTGTGTGTGTGTGTGTGTGTGTGTGTGCTGATGTGTGTGGGCTTGTAAATTAAGGACAGAGCTAGAGGCGATGCGCACGTGTACATGTGTGTGTGTGTGCGTGTGTGTGTCTGTCTCTGTTTACCAACACACAGATCTTTCTAATCCGAATGATCTAAAAACGGATGAGATGAAAGTGTTCTTTTGTTAGCCAACTCACAGGCACAAGCATAATGTACACGCATGCACACACACACACACACACACACACACACACACACACACACACACACACACACACACACACACACACACACGCGCACACACACACAGTGGGAGGAGCTATACAGGAAACTGTGTCACAGCTGCACAGGTAAACCAGGATACACACAAAGGAAAGTGAATCTTCCTGTTCCCACCGCCAGTCACTCGACAACCAGCCTACCAATAGCCAGAGCATAACACAGTCCCACATCTGAACCAGTAATGAGTAAGCAAAAAGGGTAAAGTGTAAAGTTTTCTTACTGGCTGGTGAGGGGGTGCTGTACCCACTGATGGGCAGTCCTGCCAGAGCTGGAGGCGACAGGCTCCCCAACATATGGGGGAAAAAGTAGGAGTAGGTGGGCATGGGAAAGCCGTTGAGGTGGGGGCCCGGCAATGGGTTGCCCTTCCCAGCCATGATGGCTCAGTCCACCTCCAGTCACAGACCTCACTGAAAAACCACCTTAACAAGATCTAACAGAGCCAAAGTGAAGTCAGTGTGGATTCCTGTACTGGTTTAATCCCCCATAGGGACACTGCATGAGTAGATATTCCAAAAGACCGAAGCTGGGCGAAGTTTGTAAAAAAAATAAAAATAAAAGGTTTGGAAACTTGAGTGCTTGTGTCCTTAAAACGGCTGCTGTAGATGTCACCAAGACAAAAAAAATCCTGCTAGTTTAGTGAATGTGTGTGTTAAGGGTTGAGTGAGTAAAGAAACAAAGAGACACAGCGAAGTAGTATAAAAGAGGACTGTAGAGTGTTTTATCCTTCCTTTCTCTGGTATTGTGAAACAAGTTGAAAGGCCTTATTTGCGAGAGGCGTTGGGGAGGCTGGAAACTAGCACGGCCATTCCTTATCGTCAAGATGAAAGTGGGGGGTGCGGGGTGGAGGAGACAGAAGGCAAGTTGAATCAAGAACAGGTGACTTTGATGAGTGGTGATAGAGGTGCTAGTGGTCTTAATCCTTCGTATACTGCAGAGCGCTCCTAGGAAATGCACAGATTACATGATGCCAAGCCAAAGCTCTTCTCCGTGGACGGGCCTCCTCTTTGCCTCTTTCTGTGAATAAAAACAGAGAGAGAAAGAGAGAGATTTCATTTAGTGCTTCAATGGCAAGGTAAAGAGATCGTTTCCCATTGTACTTAAGTGCTTGAGCAAAACAGTTCTTTTCTTTTGACACTAATTAATGGTAATGTCTCATCTGAAATGTTACAAAAACACCCCCTCTGCCTTAATTATCTAATGGAGTGTTAAAACTGCGAAGAGAGCAGTGGGTGTGTGATGTCTCCTCGCAGCTTTGTGCGCTCAAACACATGCTCATTAACAGTGACAGAGTACAAATACTGGGGGAGACGAGCCAAAACATAAATGAAGAGAGCAATACAAAAGAAAACTTTGCTAATTACACCAGTTGCAGAAGCCAGAGGTGAGACCCAAGGCGCAGATCTGGGACCACTAGAGATTTCTGCTGCGGAGTTTACTTCCAAATTAAGAGCAAGACGTGTACAAACAGTCCTGTAGCCACCGCAGAAAGCATGAGCGCACACAAGGGCACTGACAACTATACGCCGGAGAACACAATTATCATAAAATGGTACACTACCACCACAGTATATACAAGAGGAAGAGCTCCTTTTTAAAACAGCTTGTCATAACATGAGCATTACTTATTTATTTACTGTAATGACCCTTTTATGAGTCAGTGGATGTAATGTGCAGTAGTTAAAGTAAAAACATTGCAACACACACACACACACACACACACACACACTTAAAAAAAAGTCAGAGGAATGTGTCTTTGCATGAACAGTGTTGTTCAGGAATGTGGCACTCTAGCATGAATCACACTAAGACATCATGGATGAACTCCTGTAAAGGGAGAGGGGTCAAGTCAGACATGTTTGTGTGCCTGTTCTCACTTGAATGGTGTACATTAAGCACAAGTATGTAACAGGTGAGAGGGGTGCACTGGTGGCAGCCATGTGACAAATTAATGGAAAAACCCAACATAAAGTGTTACACCACATGCAGGCAGAGCAATGCTCCTTAATCCAATTAAAATGGTTAAATAAATCATATGTTCTGTCCTGCTTGGTTCATTTCTTGCGCGGAGCTAGATTTGATGACTGCTTACACTTTCCCTTTAACTTGGCACCCATCACCTGCATAGATTCAGAATTACTGTCGCTGTAAAATAGCTGCCCACCAACATCCTCACTAGAGACGGACTAGAAACTGTACTTCAAAAACAACACAGGGCCTCCTGGTGGCTAGCTGTGCCCTGGTGACGCAGTGGTACTTTGAATCCTCCTGCATCACATCTCTCGTGTCGATCTTTCCCGGCACTGTCCTCTATATTATGTCTTCGAACTGAAACATCTTTAAGAATGTCTTGTTTCTTGGAGTCTTTGTCTCTGCAGGAGCATTGCTCCACCATTACCGTCTTTGATAACATTCTTTGGTGTAACTGTCAGAGAGCTGTTCTCAGTGATTCCATAGGGGCTTAGTGCTAGACCTGCGTGCATGTGTGAGACTATATACCTGCATGTAGGGAAAATTAGTAATTAAAGTGTAGTGCAGGTAGTGTATTTGGAGCCCTGATATGTCTGTTAATCAGATGGAGAGCTGATATTATGGGCTTGGCCTTCTATTATTTGTCTTATATTTTTATTTATTGTCACCCTCTCGCGGTGAGCTGGTGTGTGCGGTGGTCAGGGATTATAGGCTGGACGGTGCACTTGTATTAGGCCGAAAGCATTAACAGCATTTCTTTTAAAGCCCAGGGGAGTTAGATAGAGTTTATTTGCTTTTAAAGCCCCTCTCTCTCCTGAGTAGCCACCTAGTAAACCAGAAGAGAGTTAAGGGTTAAAGTAACATACTTACAATGACCTTTATTTCTGGTTCCATAATACAGAATAATACACAACCATTACCATTATGAAATGCGGCCTTGATACTCTCTTGCATTGCACATTTGTGCGGCCATGTAAAATGTATCAGCATTGTCAAAAACACACACTGATGTGATGTGAAGCCATATATATTTTAATGCAACACCCAGAGGCCACATATGCTGAACTGGGTCTTTCGATGAGAAACTACAACTCACCGGCTGGTAATGGGCCACTTCCTTCACCATTATCATTACAGAGTATAGTGTGGGCGCCATAAGAGGCCGTTCTGAACGATAAGCAACATCAAACATTACCGTTACACCAGCAGCAACTTTGTTGTAGTGCACCCACAGCTAACTCTTTTTACTGATGCCGCAGTAAACAGACATCGATATTGTTGTTTACTACCAAGGAAGTGGCTGCAGCACAACTATGCTTTTCCTATATTTAACAATGGTTAGGAACAGACTAGTAGGGCATAAAGGCAGTCCAAGTTTCTACTCACATGACTTTAGATTCAAAAGTGGATACTGAGAAGTGTCCTTCAACTGTAAATCAGAATATCAGGGTTGTTATTTAGAGACATTAGACTTTTATGTAAGGTCACTTGACAGTGAGCTGCTGACACTAAAAAACCTCCCTAAAATAAGGCATTAAGTTTAGGTAATCAAATCATAAAGCATCCCATTAGAGTGTGACGAAACCGATGACACAAGCCATCTACTATCAACTAAATAATATTTTTCCTATTACGCTATAGCAAACATTTCTAAAGCATAAAATGTTGAAAAAACAAACAATTCAATTACAGTAAAATATAATATTTTCTCAATATTAGTCCTATTAAGCGCAACTGATAATAAGAATTTGTGTGTATCAGATTGAAAGTGATCTCATTATTTATTTCCTATTTGTAATATTTTTTAATCAGACAAAAAAAAATCCTAATCTAAGTGTATGTATAAATTAAAATAAATATTTGAATAGGAGCATTTAATGAGGCCCAGTGTCTGGAGCTGACACTGGGCCAAACATTTTCTGATGCATGTAAACAATATCTGACTGGTCCAGCTGAAGCATTTCAAACACATTATACAATCAGTGGTCCTTTTGGCATTCATCCGTGCACACACACACACACACACACACACACACACACACACACACACACACACACACATTGTGGGCAGAAGCAGAATGTAAATGAGAACCTATATAATCCCTGTGCTGGTGATAAAGGACAAAACATGTACACACAATCAGAGGCACAAAAATCAGACGCGCCACTAAATGAGGAATCAAGGCACAACCGAGGGCCCATATAATCTGCTGTGAAAACTGTACATGCAATACCAAAAGCTGGGTAAAGCTGCTGACATGCACTCTGCATCCTTCTTCCTGTTGATGTACACAAAGCAATCTTTCAATTCCCACAAACAGCTGTGTACTCTGATCCTACATTGGATAGAGTAGGCTTAAATGTGTATATTATATTTGAACTCCCTCTCCTTCACACACACACACACACACACACACACACACACACACACACACACACACACACACACACACACACACAATTGCATGCACACGCACACACGGGCGGTTGCCTCCCGCCATATGATGTATATGTTCTATATGATACAGCTGACACACAAGGTCATTGATATGGAGAAAGAGAAAGGGGATCAGTTATGTGCATAATGCTGTGCCTTTCTGGTCTTTATGGTAGCATATAGATGTGCTTAAGTACTGTCAAGGCAGACAAGACATGTCCTTCATAAACATGCATAAGTAACGGAAATTGATAAGATATAAGACGTAAAACAAGTATAACAAAGAGGAATCAAAGCTTTCTGTATGCCAGTGTTACATAAAACATTAACTCACACACTTGCTTACTGCACTTACGGCTATAAAACTGAGACATGGACTACCGTAGTCTAAAAACAGGAAAAGATAGCGCAGATTAAGAGGTGATGCAATAGTGCAGGCTATAGAAGTGGGTAGGCACCCTGGGGCCTAGCATCGAGCCATTAACGTCCGTCTTTTCAAAGAGTTTCTAACAATTCAGCTGCAGACTCCATTTGTATAGCCATATCTGTCTCTTTGACCTTTATATTGCGAGCCCTTATCTGCCAAATTCATTTCAACATACTCAAGAGCACCGAGGCAAGGTGCTGTATGGAGGATATGTATGTGATCACTTAAAGTAGGAGGAAAGACAACAAACAATCTGGGTCACTTGGGCTTAACTTTGTGTTTGGCATGTAACAGGCAGAGAGAAGGACGGGTCACAGTCCATTGGTCTTGAGAGACTGTAATCGGTTGAGACAACAAACACTGAATTAATAATTGGGAAAAGCAGCAAATGGCAGCGCGGGGTCGGCGTGGACAACGCAGCGAACAGAGCCACAGGGGACAGCAAATGCAACGCATGACATACAGAGACACTCTGGTGTGTACATAAATAGACAGACGTGCACGTACAAAGTTTATGGAGGTCGCTGACAGAACGTTAAACAGACACCGGTTGTTGTTGAGGCTCGGTGAAAAAAAAGCACAGGGTGATTCTACACACACACACACACACACACACACGAATATGAACACATGCACAGACACGCACCACCATCAACAATCTATATACAGTATTTCTTGATGACCAATTATCCACTATGTAGGTTCTGCTAATGCTACATATCTTTGTGTCAGGAGCAGCTGGTGGTCAGTGGCAGCAGCACCACACTTACAATACAATATGTTGCTAATACCATGGTGTCTAGTGTTAATGCTACACAAAGCGTGATTACACAGGATGGCTTCATCTAGCATTAGTCTTTTAGCTCCCAATACAGCAAATGCCGAAAACACATCAAGCAGTGGCCACTCGTCGTGTTTATGTGTTTTAAGCGGGAAGAACATTTTTGTAAACATAGGTCAACATTCCGAGTTACAAGACTCTGTTACTGATTGGCTGCAGGTATTCTCTGGCCGCTAAAAGTTAAACGACAGCCGCAGCTTTCCACAGACATTAACGGTGCAGTAGGTAAGACTTATAAAACTAACTTTCTGTCATATTTGCTGAAACTGACCCTATGTTCGAGAGGAACTACATGAAGCAGGTAATAAAAAATTAAAAAAAATCCGGCTCCTCTGGCACCACCTCCAGCCTGTAGTGCGATTTGCAAAAATCCACCGCTCCCTGTTCAGATGCACCAATCAGGGCCAGGGGGGTGTCTAATTGTGTGTCAATCACTGCTCATACACATGCATTCATTCTCCCTTGTGGGGGGAGGGGCTTAGGAGACCGTTTTAGGCTTTAGCGGAAAGGGACTGAGAATTTGTCGATGTTCACATTTTTTGGCAAAGTCCTGGAACTTCACAATCCTGCCTACAGCACCTTTAACGGCTGCTCACCACAGGCTTCACTTTCGCTTCAGCTTAGTGTGTTTTCGGCATAATACTACTGCTGTGTAACTTTGTTATACAATGTTAGGTGTAAACACTGAGCTGATCAGTATGGCATTACTCAGAGATATGTAGTTCAGCTCACAACAGTCAGAGGTAACAAATATTGAAGAACATTAAACACAGTATTAAGTCAATTGCTATCATGTTGTTATATGACACCTGCTACTTCATTAATGTTGTTCATTTCCCGTAGGCATGGCATTTAAATATCACCTGCTGTTTCAAATGACAGTCATGCTGCTTCAGATATAGTCACTCTTGTACCATGATGGCATAGTATTTCACCATTTGAGGTTGAGAAACAGACGACTTAGATGTCTCTATAATGGCCTCAACATAAAACCCACATAGATTTGTACAAAAGCCTCTCCACAGGGATGGCTACAGGCTGCCAGCTCAGAGTGGATGACAGCCTTTAACAGCGCAGAGTGGGCTCCGACTCCAGCCTGTATGGCTTTTCAGTGTTACACATAATGGAAGTCGCCCAAGCACGATGCATTGAAATTTTTATGAGAGCAGTGTGGGTGGATGCATACGTCAGAAGTTAGATGTGACATTGCGGAAGGGAATGCGCATATGTGCATGCATGAGCGTGTACATGCTGCACATTTGAGAGTGTGTGTGTGTGTGTGTGTGTGTGTGTGTGTGTGTGTGTGTGTGTGTTGCATGTGTGAGACAAACGAATGTGTATATATCAACAAGTGTCTGAGCGTATGGGTGTTGCGTGCGGTCACGCATACAGCCCGTATGTGTGCGTGGGTGTGCTTATTAATGTGTGCCCAAGTCATGTCCTGACTCACATTTGCATGTTGTCTTATTGCCCTGGGGAGTGTTGTACAGTATGCTGCATTTACTGTACTTAACCACCTCAGGTGGAATTTGCATAATGACTAGACCACATCTGCAGCAGTGATGGGAGGGGGGGATAGAGGCAAAGTGGGACACTTTGACACGGCATTAACACAGGACTTCAGCTGATAGATGTGAATTATTTAGGCCAGAAAAGGTAACACAAGGCTAGTGAGAAGCCTGGGACTCAGAGAATGCTACTAATAGTTTGCACAACCTTACCTTGGATAACCCTCTTACTTAAAGATGGTGGAGATACATTAAACCTTAACGTAGTTGGAAGAATTCCCAAAACTAGCAGCCTTTCATAATGTACTTTTTATGATTTTCTTTCTTCTAATTTTACCAGTAATTCACTACACCATTTATGCGCCATTAGTATGCCACAGGGATTACACTGCATGTTGAAATATTTCTTAATCCTATACTTTGATGACTTTGACTTAGTGCTACTTCCACTTGTGTGGCTTCGAGATGGTCAGAATCTAAGCGAGCTGAGGCATTTTGGGTGAGAGATCAGGGGGGTGGGAGCTACTTCTCAATGACAGCCAGAAAGTGGGGCGCAAGAAGGCTAAAGGGTGCTAAGTGCACATCCAGGGTGCTGAGAATCCTCAGCCGTTTTACCAAGGCCCCCTGTGGGGTGAATCCACTTGTCAGCAAAGCAGGCTGGGTGACATTTCTGCTTCACCTCAGAAAGGTCAGCCTTTAATTATCTCAAATGCCAGCAAGCACTGCACCTGCAAAAAATAAACCTGGGGATGAGCTGTGTGTGTGTGTGTGTGTGTGTGTGTGTGTGTGTGTGTGTGTGTGTGTGTGTGTGTGTGTGTGTGTGTGAGGGATGCGTCAGGGTAAGATGGTAGCCTTCTTCCTTCACACATAATGAGTGCTACTGTGGCTGTCCGTGCAGAACTGGACCATCTGCCCACCTGCATGGATGCATGCATGTGGACCCATAAATGCACATTCACAGCCAAACCATGACAGACGCACACCCACACACACACACACACACACACACACACACACACACACACACCACCCATACGCTAAGTGCGTGTCAACCAAAGTCAATAAAACCTACAACTAAAGTTGATCGCCAACCCGCCCGTTAAATAAAGGGATGAAGACAGTTACAGGGAACACCGGCAGCTTCTAGGAACGTCTGTGCTAAAATAGGTTGTCGACAGTGTAGGTAGACAGATTAAAGACCTATAGATAGAAGACTAGCATGGCAAGCCAGTGCTTTTACTAAATATGGGTCAGCTATATGTCACAGGGCAGAGATTTCTCTCCTTATCAACATCAAAACCATGAATCAGGGAAAGTAGAAGATTAGGCGTTAAGTGAGTCAAATTATTTCCGGTGAGAATGCAGTTGGTGACAAAACCCCAGGCATTTCTGGCAGAGCACGACATGCAGTTTTTGCTTTTGAGCTACTCACTGTAGCTATTCAGCTTGGTCAATATTTGCAGGGGGCTATGGTAACAGGAAGCTCCCACACCCGCGTACACTGCCCCATACACTTAACACTCAGCCTCACACATACACGAAAACCAGCACTCCAGTCCAGAAAGTCCCACTTGTGCTCAAAGGGGGGTCGGAAAGACAAAGGGCCACAGATCATCGGTGAGGACGGCGTGCGGCGAGCTCCTTGTGTTCAGGTTTTTCCGGCATTTTTTCACTCACTCTGAGAAAACATGGAGGGCCGGCCCCTATTGTTTATACAGCTGGCTCCATGGAAAGGATTGGTTAATATGAAATATGAAGAGAGCGGGGAGGTGAGAGGGAGAGAGCTGGGAAGAAAAGAGGGAAATGATCCAAGTGAGAGGGGTGGTGGGGAGAACAGGCCATAGCAGAGAGGGACTGGGGGGGGGGGGGGACATAGGAAGGGAGCAATACAGATACAGGGAGAGAAAAGTGCTGGGAGAGGAGAGGGCAAAAACTCCAAAAGGAAACAATAAAGTGAGGAGGAGAAAGCAAAATGGCAACACTAAATCTGGGAGGAGGAGAAGAAGAGCACACACAGAAGGTCCAGGGGGACTAAATGAGGAGCAAAGTAAGAGCAAACAGAACATGGAGCAGAAGGCCCTGAGGTTTCCTAGTGGTGAGGGAGTCGTGCCTCATGCGGTCTGGGGTCTGTAGTGCATGTTATTCTTCCCAACAGTTACACACTGCTACACACTGCTTCTACTCATGTAGTCCTGCCTCACCAACTCTCTGGTACTGTCCTGGCAGTCCCTTGTTTCCTCAGCTCCTTCACATACATCCTTTAATATTTTATCTGACAAAACCTCAGGCTAAAACATTTCTTTGTAATATGATACTTGGATTTGTTTGGAAACCCAGTGCTGTAGATTCATCTGTGCTTTCTTAAAAAGGAACTGAGAGCATGGGGACGACTATTTATAGTATCAAAATAAAATGTTCTTTTTGAAGGGAAGGAGACAATGTCGTAAGATTCTCTACACAAAACATCGAGCAGAACAATGCTGAACAAATCAATGGAAAGAAAATCAGCAAATGTTCACATTTGAGAAGTAAGAAGCATTGAGTTTTTGCAATATATTTTTTTGTAATGTAGTAAAAATAAAAAACATTCCCCTTACGTAACTAAAAGACAATCTTCATTCTGAATATTGTTTAGTTTGATGTTGGATCAAATTAGCTTGAGGCTACAAACAATACACTGTTTTGTACAAAAGAAGGGAGCTGAGTGTGTCCAAACCCATGCATTAGCTTGTGCATGTGTGTGTGCGTGTGTGTAGGAGGGAGTGGGGTGGCTCCCTCAGTCCACCTCCTGTTCCAGTTAGCGGGGGAGGCCGGCACAAATGAAGTCCATATTTCTGAGCAGGACTCCAACAGACTCAACACACCACACCCGCTGACACGCACGCACACGCACACGCACACGCACACACACAGAATATCTACAGTCGAAACACTTAAGCTGTCATATTCCATAAGCATAAACATAGATGGGTGCATGTACCTTGGTAAGGCATTTACATCACTCTCTGTGCGCATAAGGGGACAGAACACAGCTGGCTCAAGACGATGAACCAGCTGTGCACTAATCAACCGTGCGTGCGTGTGTGTGTGTGTGTGTGTGTGTGTGTGTGTGTGTGTGTGTGTGTGTGTGTGTGTGTGTGTGCAATCACCACTTCACCATGTGTCTTTGTACATGTGTTCCTGCCTTTAAGGTTGTGTCACCTTTGTGTATCTATCCAGGATATCAGGCTACCAATGTTATGCAAAACACTTTGACACATTTCAACACAGAAGATCCAATGATACGAGAGCGAGTGACGCACTAAAGCGCAGGGCCCCTTCCTGTTTATGCCGCCACTCGCCCACTGAAAGGATCAAAGAAGGTCTGCCCCTCCGAGCTGGTGTGCCCTATCTTAAAAGGGACAGTCTACGGTTCCTTCAGGCAACTCAATACCAGCATTTTTTTTAAAGTATATAGACCAGAAAAAGGAGGACATTATAATTCAAAACCAAGGACAACTAATAGTCTATTAAGGTTTAACCATATTTGAGTGTGTTCATACATGAATCTGTGTGTGCTGCAGCCACAATTGTGGGACTGTGAAAATTGTTAAATGTCACTGTATTTCCAGAGGGCTTGTTAGCATCTTGTTTGCAGAAGGCTAAATTCAATTACTTGAATGATCTACCGTAGGGTGTGTTTGTACCAGTGTGTGTGTACGCTGCATAATCATAAGGCTTTATCTGCTTTTCACACAGACAGTGACACAGTAAGTGAAACGCTCCAGTGCATGAAGGTAGACCAGAGATAACCCATCACATTACCAAATAAGGGGCTCTGAATAGGCCAAGGACAGATACCTATGTAGGCCAATTTGTTCCGACATGGCCTTCACAACACCTCTGTTATAGGCTTAGAGATGCAATAGGTGAAAAAATACACGTAAATACACGCAGTTAAGAGCAGCTGTCTGTCACCAGCAAAACTGACGCTGCTTTCTGCTTGCTGCTATTTGAAACCACCAATGCGTAGAGATGCCTTGTTTAGCTTTCATTTTCTTTTGTTACTAACATAAGCTGTATATAAAAAGGAGATGAACAGATTATATTTCCTGAGGAAGCTGAGATCCTTTGTGTGCAGCAAGATGTTGTGGCCAGTGAACTGTACCTCGCTGTACAGTAGTCTGCTGGGCAAGCAGCATTGGAGCCGCCGACACCAACAGACTTAAACTGATTGAGGAGGCTGGCTCCGTAATTGGCTACAAACCAGACACCTTTGAAGTTGTGGTGGAAAGGAGGACACTGAACAAACTTATTCATTATAGGTAAGCCGGACCACCATCTCCACCACCTACTGGACAGGCAGCGGAGCTCTTTCTCTAACAGACTGGTTCACAAGGACCGATACAGGAAATCTTTCCTGCCCAAAGCAATAACTCTCTACAACGCCTCACCTCTGTCCAACAGAGAACTCTCAGCGCTCTCAGCTTTATAGTTTCTGTCTTCTACACTCTGCTAAGCTCCTTCAATAGCCTGAATCTGCAAATCCCTATTATCCCTACACTAAAATGGAATCACTTAACAACATCCTTTACTGATCAATTGTTTAGAATGTAGATTCCTTTGTATTGTGTATGTGTGGGACTGTGAGTGACAATATCTCGCTGGAGAATTAACCAGTATCAGCAGACTGCAGTAATTCAGCAGTCAGTAATGTTTCTCCACACATATCAATATGGGATGAAACTTTCATGTCAGCTGGGTCCTACAGCGTGTGATCATGAGCTATCCACCAGGGTGGACACATGACAGACGACAGCGGCATAATCCAGCCCTGCTACCAGTTGTGGTGCCATCTGCATTTAATGCCCGGAACAACCTACAGTACGCTTCACGCTGCACGTCATTCTTACCCTGGAGGGGAAATGCATAGTTCCACAGCTCATGGCCGGTGGCATCAGCAAGACAAGTAGGCCAACAGGAACAGCGCGTGTGTGTGTGTGTGTGTGTGTGTGTGTGTGTGTGTGTGTGTGTGTGTGTGTGTGTGTGTGTGTGTGTGGCATGCGTGCGTGTGTGTCTGTATTCATGTGTTTGTTTATATGTAACAGTGATGAGGGGACAGGGGGTTTGTGGGTCAGGGCAGACACAGATAAAATGGTCAACATGACCTCCTAGCTCATGACACACACGCATAAGCTAACATACATTGTGTGTATGGGATTGAGTTGCCTGATGATGCCCAAAGGTCATTGTAGAAATACCAAAAACTGCGAGATTAAGAACATACATTAGCCACACACACACACACACACACACACACACACACACACACGCACACATATTAATCCATCTGGCAGCATGCGAAACAATGTCCAAATGTGAGAAAACAACAGCTGGATTCAGCTTAGATACTGCTTAGTGACAGGGCTTATGACCAGAAGGACCTTATAGATGAGTACATGCGTGTGTGCATACTCCATCTTTTAATTAAGAAAGCAAGAGAAATAGAGAACTTGAAAAAAATGGTTGGATGGTTGAAAAAAAAGCGATAAAGTAAACAAGAGCAAGATTGTGACACTC
Organism: Perca flavescens; assembly: GCF_004354835.1. Lineage (NCBI taxonomy): Eukaryota > Metazoa > Chordata > Actinopteri > Perciformes > Percidae > Perca > Perca flavescens. Next base: position 17,738,409 of record NC_041351.1, on the reverse strand, counting down.
GTCCTATCCTAATGCTTTCCCTTTCTCACACAGACACACTCTCAGATACACACACACACACACACACACACACACACACACACACACTCACATTCATGGAACAAATATCAAGAATATGCCAGCCCCTCTTCCCTTGCCTGCTCTCTCCAGGAGTCATAAAACTCCCATTTAAAAATGCATGGGCTCCATAAGCTAAGAGACCTATCTATTAACTGTGTTATAGTGTAGCTGGCTATAGCTGCTGACGGCAGCCAGGGAATGCTGCTTTCCATTAGAGGAGAGGGGGGAGGGGGGAGTGGGAAAGGGGATGAGGAGTGAAGAATGAGGGAAAAGACAGAGTTTACTCATTTTTCTTTTTCCCATGGCACTGCAATCTGATGCCTGCGCATTTGGGCATTTGGAAGAGGGGGAGGCGGTGACTTCAACATGTAAGCCTGCATAAGTATAAATGTATGACTCTCTTTGTGTGTGTGTGTGTGTGTGTGTGTGTGTGTGTGTGTGTGTGTTTTTTTTGCACCTGTGTGCGAGTCTGTGGCCGAGGCGAAAAAAGTAATTGATTCAAGTGTTTCTGGGAGATTTTCCCCAGTGTCCTTAGGCGCTCACCAGATGACTATTGGTTGGTTAATTGATTGATTGGCATCAGGCCGACAGTGAGTCAACAACATCATCACTCTTCGTATGGACCCAGGCGCACAAACCTTCCACTCTCCGCCAGTCTTGCTTATCATCATCCTTTACAACATTCAAATACTTAGTACTGCTAATTTGGGAATGGGCTACATTTCGAAGACAAAACTTTTCACAGAATTTGTCCTCCACAGTATCTTTAAATTACCCATGATAATCTACTTTTAAGAACTTAAACTGTGCTTATACATTTAGACATGGGGAAGGATTTTTTCACCCAAGTGTTCGGTGTGCAGGTATCTGTTCTTCTCTCTGTTTCCATTTTCCAACTGCAATGTATTTTTTCCTCCTTAGCCTTTTCCAAGGCAAGCTGCCTGCTAATCTATGCTAGCTTCCACTTTGGCCATTAGATATAATGCAATCATGAAAAACACTACACTCATAGCAACTAAAAAAAAAACATGAAATGAAAATTGTCTGTATTCATTTAACTGAGCAACCCTCCTCACCTAAGCGTCCTTGAGCAAAACACAAAAAATCAAACCTGCACTTGATACGAGCATCTGCCTAATGTCTTTGAATTAAAATGTAAATGAGGTTTGGATGGTTTGGGTGATCTTCTGTGCATCTCTTCTCGGTGGTATTATTTTCCTCTCCTAGGCCCCACCTCTCTGTGCATGTGTAAGTCAAACACTATGAAAATTAATGAGCTAGCGCCTAAAGTAGTGGTGACACTTAGGAACAAGGCTCCCATCCCTTTAATGGACCATATAGACAATGGCTGTGGTATTTCAATTAACGGACAATGGGACGAAATGAAATAATGACATATAGGAAGAGCTGAGTGACACGTGAGAATGAGGTGGTAACGGCGGCGCCTATGCCTTTAATGGGCCATCGTGTTGAGCATAGACAATAGGAGTTAATAGGAAATGTAAAATTATGATGTGGGCCCGGTCTAAAGGGGTGAGTGACACCTGGGAGTGAAGCTGTTACATCTTAATGCACTGCTGCCACCAGGATGAATCAGCTCCGCATAAGGGGGGTGGAGACCATCTGAAGGCCACTAATAGCAGCCGCTGTCAGTCTCACATTAACCTTGAGAACAGCCAGGGGACTGTGTTAGCCCTGCTGACCTCTCACACACACACACACACACACACACACACACACACACACACACACACACACAAATCCTGTTATGTCCACATGTATGACTTAAGGATGACTGTGTGTGCGCGTGTGAGAGTGTGTGTGTCTGTGTGTGTGTGTGTGCGCTCGCGTGTCTATCCCTCTTCTATGAGCAACATCAGTAGGATTAAATCAGTCCATCACAGGCTGCTGTAACACCACATAGGCTGTCTGAAATCACCTAAGCCTTTCCTGTTGCCCCCAGGGTTAGGGTCCATGTAGACCAATAATAGCTCTCCCTAAGCTAATTTTTGGTGTACACAGATGTGCACACGCGCGTGCAAATGTCCTCATCAGCTCAGAATGGAACAAAACCAAGCTACATTTGTGTGTGTATATATATAAGTTTGACAAAATCGACACCGCAAAATTGACAAATATACAAAAACGTGTGTAAGAATCCTGTTTTCCAACCAATCCTAAACCAAATGTAAATATATATTCACATACTTACAGTATTGTTTCCATTTTCTAAAGATATACTTATGTATCAAGCAACCTGAAACCACTTCCTGTCACTCATATGTATGGGTAATACGTACAACAAATTCATTCCTTGTAGTACAAACTGCTAAAATGCCAAACAAATGTCGACCTCAGGATTTTGGAAACGGAGCAAGATGCATAGCTTTAGTGAAAGCTGGTTGTGTTTTGCTGTTTGGCCTGACTGACAACAAGGATGGTGTGTTGAAGCATGACGGGGCAGGCGGATGCCCATGTGCTTTCAGTCAACTTTCACTGGCAGGAGGAAAGACAGAACGTGGAAGATAAATGGAGCTGGGCTTAGAGAAAGAGACAGGAAAACAAAGAAACTTTTTTTTTTTAAATAAAATGGTTGGAATGGCTCCCTGGGAAAACGAGTGAAAGCATGATCAAACACAGCAATGACCTAATTTTCTGCCACACATTGCAAAGAAGTGAGGAGAATAAGGATCAAAGGAGATCAGCGCTGGAGAGAAGGCGCTGAAATCGAGGAGGATTTCTCTCTCCGTGAAGGAGGTTGGACATGAGCGGAGGTGGTGAGTGGTTATTGGTGGTAGCAAACCCAAACAGTATGAATTTATTGTTCTTGATCAAAAAAATGTGTTGTGTGTTGCTTGGGATCCTGTGAAGAATTTGGCCCCACACAAAAATCTGAAATGTTCTTGTTTCAAATTCTTCAGTAGCTATAGAAATATTAATATAAAGCCTTTAAAACCCAGTAAAAAATGACCATCAAATAATCAGTAGCCTCATATGGAGACCAAATGCAAACTGCACCATGTGACATGCAGTTTAATGTTTAGGTTATAGTATGGACAGCTCCCGGGTGCTGAAATGAAGTCAAGTAAACATTAGTCTCGCTTTGCCAGACCTTCCTCCACCACGGCGCTGCGGATGAGGGTCTGGCTAGTCCACAAAGCATCCCGGGACGGGAGAATAACGTGCTTTGGTTTATTGGCATTTCTTTAAATCAATCACAATCACCTTAGTGATATCCGGCCTAAAGGAGTGATATCCGGCCTAAAGGAGTTCATTTAAATGAAACAAGACTGTATTTCTTTAACATTTCTACACTTGATGCAAAGAAGACAGGTAGCAGTCTGACACTGGTTTTAGGCCTCACTGTCTTTTTTAAAGAGGTAGTAAGCGGTATCTCACACCATTTATAACAGGACGACACATATAGGCATTTCTTAATCTGACGCCTGTTGGAAAAATCAAGCAGTCTTACGACCTGACAACACTATGGTTAAAGTTTGGTTAGGTTTAGGCAAAAAACACAACATGGTTAAGGGTTACGAAAAGAGCGTGGTTTGGACTGAAATAAGTACATACTGTAGTTAAGTTTAGGGGACCTTTGTCATCATGGTTACAATAATATTCACTTGGTTAAGGTTAGAGAACGACTGTGGTCATGGTTAAAAGAAAACTAAGTTGACTTTCTGTATGAAACTGTAAACAAACAGCGGTCTCCCATGTTAAAGTCCTATGGTTTGTCTTCCCACCAATCCACCCCCGACCTCCTCTCTGACTGATTTATAATAACGTCACCCAACTTCCACCTTTTCTCCTGATGGTCATAATTTTGGATGCTAGAGGGCTTTGTCACTTAAACGTGATTTGGAGCATTTGCTGAAACAACTGATGCTGTTGTTTTTCTTGAAGGTCAGTTTTTCAAACAGTCAGGGCTGCATCTCTACTGTACCTGTATGCCTTCACGTATCCCTGTGGTCTATGGCCGAGCCCTAACTGCCACACACACACACACACACCGGGTCTATGATGGGGAAAAAGCTTTTAAAAAGGGCTAACATTTGTGCTTGAGTGGCCAGAACATTGTGTGCAGCGCTGCCTCTGCCAATCGCTGCACACAGTCCACTCGCAGTGCTACTGTGCTGCTGCGACTGGACCAGAGGGATATTTTTAGAAAGCCGTCAACAAGTTTCACGTCCCCAAACGGGTGTAATCGTATTATGCTGGAGGTGCTAAAAGCCTTGACTCGGGTAAGCACGTCACTGGAGGAAAAAGGCTGAGACACACAAGCATCGTTTCCCAGGGAGTCTTGAGAGCTAGAAGCTTAGGGACAGAATGGGAGGAGTAGATAAAGAGAGACATACATACAAACTCAGCATTTGAGATAGAAAGAGTTGAAGAAAGAATAAAGAATCATAAGGAGGTAGGTTCAAGAGCTGACAAGGAAGGATGAGATGCAAATGAAGCCACTGGTCAAGAGCATTAGCTCTGCTGTTGCAGGGTGTGGCGGTGGCTCAGGTTGAAGGCTTGATCGTTTTTGACAGCGTTTGGTATCGGCAGCTCTGAAGGTTCAAGCCAGCCATGGCCATGATAGATGAAAGACTGAACTTTAATCAGAATAGCTCCCGGAGCATTTTCAGGGAGGTAAACAGGTTAATCAGTCAAGCTCTCCTTCCATCCTCCCTCTCATTCTCCCCTACTCTTTCCTCAGCACATGACCACTTCTGACACTGGCATGCCATTCGTCTCTTTCCCATCAGCACCTCGCCCTGCTTCTTGCCTTCTCCAGCCCTCATCCCCCCATCTCTGCAACCAGCCAGAGGAACAGACAAACCCCCTCCCCTGCTGCCCATACTATCAGGCACATCCCACTATCATATGAAGGGGGACTTGAACAAAGCGCTCCGTCAACCCATTTAATACCTCACACAGCATCATCCGCCATAAAACTATGAGGTGGGAGGAGAGCATTCAGCAAACAGAGGCTATTCATACGCTCTTGGTTTCTTGCATTATTCCCCCTCCACCAGCCTGTGTCTTAGGAGGTAGATAATCACTAGGTGGTAGATAATCAAAGTGAACACTCCATATCTTTAAAAAACCTTGAAACAAATCCTGCTGAAATCTAAACCAGTGAGGCAAAGGCAGGAGAAAAAAAATAGTAGACGGAGCAGCCAGGCATTATCCATTGTTCTTGGTGTCCCAAGGGTTTATTTATTAGTGGCCCTGTCTTACTGCCTCTCCAAGAAACAGCTAGGCGTGTTGGCCTGCATAAGAACTTGTGCAATGTGCTGAACAGTGCCAAATTACTGCACGCCTGACCACCGGACATTTTAAACTAAAGCTACAACTGCAAAAATGAAACCAAGAACTAAGAATTCCCACGAGTTTATGGTTTAAGCCGCATTCCATGTTTCCGTCATCCATCTCATACATACAAACACCCCCCCACCCTCCTCTCTCTCTCTCCCCAAGAAAAATAAACAATCAACTTGGACAAACCACTTTGGCCAGTGTGATCCTTACAAAGACTTAACAGCTCCTGTGGAGAGAAGCCACATCCAATCTGAAATTACCCACACCAGCTCTTCAACCACACGGCATTTAGGCAGTTGCCGGGCCTCGGAAAGCAAGATTATATCGTGTTGTCTGGGAGCCCAACCACAGACTTTGGTGAGCAATCAACAAGGGCTGCCTCTCGCCAAGATAAACGTCACAGGCGGTTGCCACTCATTTACAGGCTGAGCTGCCTGACTCTTCTGCATCTTTGCTGTTCAGCATCAAAGTGGTTGCCTCGCTAGTTTTCTCTCTAGCCTTGGAGTGCAGATTGTGTTTGGAAAAAAAATGCTGTTTACATTTGCCCAGGATATTGCAAAAGGACACTCGTTGTGCAATATGAGTTAGGAAACACATTGTACAGGAGGCCTTTAGGGGGAACAGAGGAGGGAATGCTCATTTGGGGACCGTGTACGTGCTTTATGCTGGGAACTCTCCAAGTGTATTGGTGTTATTACCATCCTTGTACCAAGCGCTTTTTTCAAAGAGAGAATTCAGGATGTTCGCTTGTTTAATGATGTGAGCATCCGTGCTGTAGTTTGAACTATATACACAAGCACCTTAGAGGGAGAAAAATGCTAATGAAGCTATTAATGATACATCATTGCATAACTCAAGGTGGCAGCGAGAGAGGAGGAGGACAAGTTCCACAGCACCGTCTTTTTTTTGTTAAATAATATCACTATTAGAGAGCTGTGTGGGAGTTAAGATAAAGTGAACTGAAAAGTGCCGGAAGACAGTTGCTCTGTTGTTGGGGAATGGGAGCTGGATAGTTGGCTAACACACATACACACCCACTCATATGTGGGAAATGTGTGGCTGTATAGATGCTCCAAAACGCACACATACACACATCATAGGCTGATCTCCTTAAGGGCCAGAAATCCCATGTGAGTTTACACTATTACATCCATTCTCAGGGGATTTTAGAATTCAGAACACCAAAATGTAACATATTGTACTGTAGTCTTCTATTACCGCTGGGTTATATAACGCAACAGAGTGTCTTGTGATACAATGTCTTCTTGCTTACATTTTCTGTTTATAAAGTGTGTGCTTCTGTACAATAGCTGGCACTTCTTTCTCTGATGCCATAGAAGCTATCATTGTAATTCTTTTATTTATTCAAAGAAAGTGCCGTTACAGGAACAGAGAGCATCAATGCATTTACACATTTAAATTTAAAACCTCAGACAGCTTACTGCAAACTAACTATTACTAAGCTGGGATTTGCTTGGTATAACTTACTGGAATTTGCAATATTGAATAAGATTCTGACAAAAAAAATTAAATAAGGCAGAGTTTGCCAGTAGGACAAGGTGCTAGATACTGACACACATTTGCCATGTCATGAAAAGTGGCCTGGAATTCTCCACAGCCTAATAATGCATGGAAGACGGAGCCTGTCCAGCCAGCTGAAAGTGATTTGGTGGGATGAAGGGAAAAAAAAGCAGGGAGAGAAAGAGGAACAGACAGAGAAAAGGAGGAATACAAGGAATGAGAGGTGGAGGGAGACAGTCATCAGCGCTGGCATCCCATCTCTCTGTAGATCGAGATGAATCTGTCCTGACAACACCTCCTGACCCATCTGCACACAAACACACACACATAAATCTGGCCCAAGAAAGGGGAGGGAGGGAGCAATGAGGGTGTGAGTAAAACTGAATAGCCTACTAGATGGAGTTTAGTAGGGGCAGAAACAGACTCAGGAGTGCCAGAGAAAAACTATAAAACATTGAAATGGGGAAACAGCAGATGAGGAACAAATGAATTTTGGTAACGAGGCAGAGTGAGCGGCGGGCATGAGAAAGGAAGACAGAGATGAAGAAAGAGCCTGAAAGAGAGAAAGTGAAATGGATGAAGAAAAGAAAACGTGGAGGAAATAGAGAGGATGTGACAGACGGAGGGAAAGACGCACCTTGTCAAAAATATTGAGAGAGCAGAGGAGAAAATGAACAGGAAGACAGGAAGAGAGAGAGGAATACAAAGATTGAATGAAGATAGAGAGAGTGAGGGAAGGAAGATGCCTTATTTTCCTCCATCTCAATTTGCACAAAACTTTCATTACCACCAATTTGGGCCAGAAGCCGTAGGCTGGACCATTAGATGAGCCTAGCATCAATCAGCCTAATCTCCCTCCCAGGCCGCTAAATTACAGCTCCCAGTTGCTTATTAAAATTTGTCGCTCGTCTCCCAACACCCGGCACTGCTGGAGATTAGACAGGGGCCCCCAGACAAATCTGTTCCAGAGGAGAGGAAGAAGAGGAAGAGGAGGAGGAGAAAGGGGGGTGTACAGGGACAGTAGGAGGCGGGAAAAAGAGAAATGTGCTTGCTGAGACAGAGCGGATCAGAGTGGGGGACAATCATATGGTTTGATTTATACACTACCGTAGATCTGCACACACAAGCACACAAACACACACACACACACACACACACACCTTCACCGCATTTCAGCCTCTCTTCACACACTCATACATCCTAATACATCCCATATACACCCGCCGCCACATGCCCACACCCACATCCCCCCCAAATGCAGTTTTCTATTCCTGTCAACAATAAACACACACACACACACACACACACACACACACACACACACACACACACACACACACACACACTGGTGTGGAGAATGCAGGGTTTGCGACGCCTCCCATTGCACACTCAATCAAACCGGGAGCCAGATAAGACGCATGATGAATGGCGTAATTGACGGCGGCAGCAGGGTAATGCTGCATCGCTCTGGGTTTGGTTCCGAGAGAAGAGTGGCGAGCGGGTGATTAGCCTGTAGGATTTATTGTTATTGCCCGTCTTATTAAAAAATACTAAGACTGTCTGCCTCGCCTACTGTAGCAAATATCCAGCGACACAGCACATAGGGCCCTACACCTTCTGAGGGCTGAGCACACAGCAGGGCTGCACCTATATGGATTCAGGTTGAAGTCTACTCATATCACAGAAATCCGGCTCAGCTAAACTTAGAGGTTGCAGGGAAGAAACCGAGATGCAGAAATTCTGAAAAACATGAATTCACACCCAGGAGATTTCTCCTCGGGGTGACACTTCTCTTTGCTCACTTTAAGCATCAAAAGCACTTTAAAGATAGAGAGAGAAAAAGAGGAGTGAAGTGTGTGTAGTTCAGTGGATAAAGGAGGAAAACGAGGCAAAATTCTACTTCAGGCGGCTGTGCACTCAACAAATCAAACACTCACATTTCACATACCTGAAGCTACCAAAGGTCCTTGACAGGAGTGAGCCAGATAGTGTACTTAACAGTGGAGGCCGCTCGCTCCCTAACAACACATGTCTGCTGTCCCTCTGCAGAGGGATTGCTCCTCAGACGGTCCATGCCATCTGATGACTCTGATTTGCTGTTCGTTGGGGCCTGATCTGTCTCAACGGATCCTGACTTGAGGCACATAAAGATGATGATTTCAATTAGCGAGGCTCAGGATGTTGTTGTTCAGACACTGTAGCACATTTTAAAGAGGCAGGTCTCGCGGAACCAATTATTATCAGATTAAGGTGGGAAAGTAGCCTGGTTGACACCAGACCCCCTCTCAGTTGTAACTGAGAGGGGGTCTGGGAAAGGTTCATTGACAGTTCATTCCCAAAGGGGCGTCACAAACGGACGCCACTCAAATGCCTCTGGGCGCATTGGATAGTCCAACCAATCAGACCAACGATCCGGGTGACGCTGCGCTTCGGTAGCCGTCATGTTGAATGTAAACAAAAAGCTGCTCGCCGTCGCTACGTAAAGCCCGCCTCAGCGGTTGTGATTGGTGTAAAGCCCGCCTCAGCGGTTGTGATCGGTGCCTCGATTTTGGGGACATTGGAAATGGGTTTGAATGGGCTCTTCGCCAGACTGACTTGCAGAGCAAATCTCAAATAGTGGGAAAGCAATGTTAATTGCATTTACGCTCCCCTTTTGAAAAATGTTGAACTTTAAAATAGTTAAAAGATTAGCTTTGTAGGGCTGTCAACGTTAACGCATGCGATTAATCGGAAAAAAAGAACGCGTTATTATTATTTTTTTAGCCTCTTCCCGTTATCCCGATGGTTACGCTTCCAGTGATACGTGTGGCTCGGCGAAGGTGAGTAAACAATGACAGAGGAGATGGACCAAAGTTGTGTGCACTTATTGCAGGGATGAACTGTCCTTCCACCAAAACACGACAAGTTTCAAGTACCATCTTCGGGGCGAAACACGGTTTTGCTGATGTTAGCAAAGACGCTAGGGCTGAGACAGGGTCAACAAGCCGTGCTCATCAAACGACACTGGCGGAGTGCAGCCGGGGCTAACCAGTGCAATCGCTAAATGGGTCGCTACAGACTGCAGGCCCATCAACATAGTTCAGGACCGTGGGCTTTTAAGACATCATTCAGATCAGCACAGGCGACCCATCATATAAGCTACCTTCAAGGGGAACTACTGTTACAAAAATAAATGAACTGTACGACGCTGAAAAAGTGAGGCAGTTGACAGAAGGTACTTTTATTTCACTTACTAGAGACCACTGGACATGGTCATCACAAGCAGGTGCATACGGTAAGCTGGCCCATATTGCAAAAAGCTACTTGACCACACCTGCCTCAACTGTGCCATGTGAGAGACTGTTCTCTTTGGCAGGCAACATTCTGCAGAAGAAGTCAGCTCTAGCATCTGAAAATCTGAACAAGCTAGTCTCCATGAGCAACTGGTTGAAAGAAGAGTAGACTGTATGACTGGCTGACAGGAGGCTTGTTGCACAGATGCACACTGTATGAAGTAATTATCTTTAACCGAGAATGTAGATACTGTTTCCTTCCTTTTCAAATGCATTATGGCATTCTATTTCTAAAATAGCCCTACTTATTGTTGCATTCACTTGAGTTGTTGTGCAACTCAAGTTACTATGCAAAGAAATTACAGGTAAGCTATTTGGGACTTTGTAGCAGACATTACATTGTAACAGTTGTTGGTTACTGCTAAATATGTCTGCAGTTCATATGGATGCCTCAACAAATTAAGATTGTCATTGAACACCTGTTTAATAAATGTTAATGGTTGATATAATACAACTGAAGAATCTGTTTCTTTAAACCAGTTTGTCATGCATTTATTTCAACACTGCACGTTAACAAGTAAATCCTAGTATTATAAATGTGTGATTAATCACAGAGTGATTAACTAGATTACATTTTTTTATCGATTGACAGCACTACTTTTAAGGTCTTACACCAGATAAAACTAACCAGTGTCTATAGATACTTTAGTACGATATTAAGGGAACATCGGTGTAAGATGGTTGCTTCATTAATTGGCAAAATGAATACATTTTTTTAAATAGATTTTTTTTTAAACATGATTGATCAGTTTTAAATGTCATGACTAGTCGAAAAACGAGCGCCATGCAAATGAGTCTGAGATTCCCATACTGTCTATGGAGATTCCACGTTGCACAGCGTTCGACTAGTCATGACTGGTTTCCAAGATGGCTCCCGCAAGTAAACATGAACGCGACTGTCTTTATAATCTATCTTTTTAATAAACTATCTGTACACTTACAATGTTGTCAATGCTTCGGTTCACATTTAGGGACCCTAATTATGCTAACGTTATGGTGTGGTGATATTTCGAGCCTTTTTAGTGGTATTAAATAACGATTTAATTTGAGTGTCCCCATGCCCCAAATACTAGCATTGTAAGCCAACCAGCAGTCCGCGGTAGCCTCGTCAAAGCTCCAAACTCATTCGATTAGCATGAAAACATGTCCCAGAGAGCGACAGAGTAGTTACACATCAGTTAATAACCCCTAGGTTCGTTTTGCACGGGAATTGTTCTTTAAAAACAGATTAACTGAGAACACATACAGCACATATGAGCACGCACACAGGCATCAAATACTGTGTACATATTTTAACAAGGGCAGATACACAATGCAATGAGATGCACACAAATCCTAGAATTCTGTCACTGAGCAGACAAAGAAATATTGCATCTGCTGCACACAAGCATAACGGTGAGAGTGCAGCAACAGCGAGCAGTGTGGTTGCACAGAGCATGTCCACTGTCAACACACACTGACACCGTAACCAGCACAGGGGAAACCACACATGTACACACTGAGCCAAATGCGGTCTCAGACAAAGCCCAGTGAGCTGCTATAAATATAAGAGAAACATGGAAGTTGCTTTGTCTGAAAGTTTAATAAGCACAGTACCTAGAGTATTCAAAGACAAAAGTGTTGGCAGTGGTGAGGAGACGTGGGCCAAAACGCTGCGGCCTCTCCGTGCTATTTTAAAGATGAGTTTGATGTGTTGTTGTTGATTCAGTCGGCTTTGTTTCGCTACATAAAACTCAGTGAATCACATTTACTGCTGTTGCACGGTGTGTATATGATTTATGAAATGAGTTCAGTCCAGGATAGGATCTACAGCTGTATGGATGGAGAGAGAGAGAGAGAGAGAGAGAGAGTGTCTACCTCTGTTGCTCGCCAGCAGCCCCTTTGTGTTGCTGTTCAGACTGATTGAGTGGTGTGCTGTTCGGCCAACTGGGCTTCCGGCTGGTGGACTGCCTGCATCGATTGGTCGGCTGAGGCCTTCTTCTGGAGCACACACAGCAAAAAAATAGAGAGAGAGAGAGAGAGAGAGAGAGAGAGAGAGAGAGAGAGAGAAAAGATGGAGTGAAACATGCAGAGTAAAGAGAGAAAGGTAAGGATGGAGAGAGAGAAAACAGGGGAACATTAGCTTAAATGAAAGTTTATTAGCTGTATCAGTCAGTCAGTCGGGTGGGGTTTTTGCCCCAGGCCCTCCATCCTTCCACTCTATCTATTTTCCCCCCTCTTTCTGCTTGTGTGTTTGTAAGAGGAGGGGTTGGGGGGGGGGGGGGGGGGCAGGCATGAGGCATGACGGGAAAACATTAGGGTGTTGGCAAGTCGCCTGTACACAAGCCAGTAATTGGCTTGGGTAATGGTCATGTCCAGACAAATGGTATAGGCCCTAACCGTGTTACGAGCAAGCAACCGCTCCGCCTGTATTCACAGCATCAAAGCCAGCACTGCTAGGATACCGAACGGCTTGCAGCGTGTTTATGTGTTTGTGTACAAGACTCACGAAACAAGTGATTTACTGGGACAGAACTTTTTCTCCACCTCACAACCGATGTATTCTGCATGGCCTGTACACGTAATTCATGATTTGCTAGAGTCCTATGTGGGAGACTGCGCTGTGATAAGGAGGAAAAAGATGGCAGCACAAGCCCCACTCACCTCGAGGGACAAACCGACATCTGCCGGTGTCCTCCAAACAAGTGACAGATAGGAGATGGGGAGGGAAAAAGAAGGAGGGAAAGAAAGGGAGGAGGAGAGCGGGGAGATGACACGAGAAAGGGAGTAAGAGTATAACTTCAATTTTTCATTCGTCCCTCCCTCTGCTCTGCATCACTTCCCCTTCTGTCTGACGGCAAGCTGAGCCACTAATGTCCATTGTGTCTGGATGGGTTGCAAACAATTCTATGTATGCGCGCGCGTGTGTGTGTGTGTGTGTATGTGTTGATTAAATGAGAATAAAATGTATATGCTCCTACAGTAGCCATGCAAGTTAAATAAAGGATAACATGGATAAAGCTGTGTGTGTGTGTGTGTGTGTGGGGGGGGGGGGGGGCATCCAGCTATCATCTCCTACCAGACAGGCCCCACCAAGCCATCCCAGCTGGATAATGAGATCCATTATGATTTACGTGCCAAGAGGACAGTCAGACAGAACAAAGACATGTTCTCACTCACACACACACACACACACACACACACACACAGATTGGTGTACATGTCAGTGTGTGTGTATGCGTGTGTCTCTTACTGTATGTGCTGATGTGTCTTGCCACTGCTATATATTTCAGTTTTTTTACATCCGTGTGTGTGTGTGTGTGTGTGTGAGCTGCATTAGAGCATACTGCAGTGGGTCGTCGTTCTTTTTGCAACTTGAGAGCTCATACCATTTCTCTCTCTCCATCTTCCTCTCTCACTCTTTCTTTCCACCCCTCCCTATCACCTGAAAAAAGCAAACTCATTGAAAGAGTGAGAGTCCCAAGTAGTGATGCACCGATGTGAAAATTGTGGCCGATACCGATACCGATAACCGATATTAATATTGCTGTTATGGCCGATACCGATATTTACCGATGTCGATATCTCTGCATAGAACACATTTTTTATGATAATCAAATAAGGAACTATTTTCCAAAAGGCATTTTTTTAACTTTTGTGATTTATTTTCAGAAATCAGTGATATTGGGCACCTTTACCTGTGTGCAAAATATGACTGTCATCAGATTTTCAGAAGAAAAAATAAATATTTATATAAAAATACATTTTTAAAAGGATACAAGTGTGTCCTGAATTCACACTATGAATAAGCCAACCCTGAGTATTCACAATAAACATCTAACTCACTTGAGACCAAGTCACTGTATTCTGTGAACATTGTACAACAGTTCAAAACCAAAAGTATTGAAAGAGGTAAAATGTGAAAATGGAGCCAGAACAAACTGGACTGAACAGACACTGGCTTTTGCAGTCTGAACTGGAAGTACAGTAACTGCCAAGTACTTAAAGGTTAGGCCCAACCCTTGAAATTATAGAAATTGGTGCCTTCTAGGCCGAGATAAGCCAGAAAATGTGTTTTTTGCTCATATGGATGAAAGACACCAAATCCCAGAATGCACTTGCTTCGCTGCTTAGACTCTACTCCCAAGGCACGCCCACCTACAGACCGACAATGAAGCAGCATTCAACTCAACCCAAAATGTGTTTTATTGTCATTTCAACCATATACACGAAACAACATTTCACCGTGGCTGTAATGGTAACACATTTAAAATATATAAAAACAACATACGAAACAGGTGTTTACAGTCAACCAAGCGCTAATGCTAGTATGCATTAGCTGAACTTTATGTGTATGCAATAGCTAAATGTAGCAGATTATAAACACAGTTGTAAATTTGCGTGAAATGTAGAACGGTCGGCATTTGCTAGTCACAAACTTCCCCAGCGGTTAGCATTTAGTTGGATACAAGCAGCTAATTTCTGCACAAGTCCGTGTTAACAAAATCTCCACTCTTACCCGGCGACATGTTTCCACAACAAGAAAAACACAGTAGTCTCTGAACTCGCGATGGGAGTTTCGTTTAAGTTGGATGACACTTGTAACCAGGATTGATGGAACAGGTGGCTGGCTAGCGTTAGCTTTCCACCTAGCTAGGTCCAGCCCCCGTTTGCGTTTCACCGCTGAGAATGTCCCCCCCACTCTTCGGCCGCCGCTGCTGCCCGCTGGTCAAACTAAGCTGTACGGCGGGCCGCAGCAACCGAACAGCAACCTCTTATTTCCGAACATTCATCTCTCCCCCGCCCACCGAGAGCCGGTGGTCTACTAAAGTTTCCAGTGTCCCACTTCGCCGCTGATTCCGTCTGCAAAAACCAACATCCCCGCCCACACTTTTTCTTCTTCTTCTTCTGATTTCAGCAGTATAGACGCTGTTAAGCGTATTACTGCCCTCCACAGGTCAGATTTAAATCTAAATTCTCACACACTCACATCTAAGCCTACACACGTCAAATACACAGGAATGATTCACATCGGCCCTATTCATCGGCCCTATTTTGACATCGGAACGATACCGATGTGTAAAAAAATGACCATATCGGCCGATATTATATCGGCGGCCGATATATCGTGCACCACTAGTCCCAAGTACAGCAACCTCATTCTGTCTCTACCACTCTCTCTCTCTCTCTCTCTCTCTCTCTCTCTCTCTCTCTCTCTCACACACACACACACACACACACACACACACACACACACACACAGAGGCACACACACTCTGCCACAGGGTCTTGCAGGCAGAAAGTGAAAGGTGAAGATTACAACTCTGTGCTGCATCAAAAAAAGGAGACCACACAACCTCACCCTGATTGATCAGTACCTCTACAGCAACCTGGAGCTAGCTAGGGATTTGTTCTAAGGTGTGTGTGTGTGTGTGTGTGTGTGTGTGTGTGTGTGTGTGCTGGGATTTGTTAGTGGAGAGCCAAAGTAGCTGTCAAACACATTTTGGAAAAGGAGCAGGCTATTGCTTCATTTACTTTTTGGGAATGGGGGTGGGGATGGTGTGTCAGCTGAGAAAATTAAATCTGCCTCTGCAGATGTGAAACCTATCATCTGAATTATTTCAAGGAAAAAGACTGGGTGCAAGCTGACTCATGGACATGTAGGGCGGCAACTAAAAATAGTTTTTCTATTAATCGTTTGATTATAGTTCAAATAACGTCCGAGAATAGCAAAAATGTATGTTACAATATCCCAGAGTTCAGGGTGATGCCTCAGTCTACAACCTAAAGACATTCAGGTCATAATTATATAAAGCCCTGCCCACTCTCTCTCTCTCTGAAGGCAGGGCACAGAAAACAATGACGGGATTCTCTGCTGTTCCTGCTTTATGAAGTATTCAAGTGACGCCAGCTCAATTAGAGGCCTAATTGCCAAGATCCAGCCTGGGGAGAGATGAACAGAGATGAACAGAGATAAAAAGAGAAACAGAGAGAGAGAGAGAGAGAGAGAAAGAGAGAGAGAGGGAGGGGGACAATGAGCACACTAGACAGAGGAGGAAAGGGGACAGGAGAAAACATAGGCTATAATGAAGAGATAAGGAATTATGGACTGTACGTAGATCACCTATAGGAAATGGGGAATGACAAGAAAGAACAGGGGAATAAGGAAAATGGGCGATGACATGCAAAAACAAGGAGAACATACTGGTACAGGAACAGAAGATTCAGCAGAAGAAAAGAAAAAAACGAGACAAAGCAGAGACAGAGAGACTAATGCCAGCCAGAGACTCAACCAGGACTATCATGACCTATCTGCCTGCCATTGCTCTGCCATACACACATTTGCAAACACACGCACACACACACACGCATGCACACACACACACACACGCACGCACGCACGCACGCACGCACGCACGCACGCACACACACACACACACACACACACACACACACACACACACACACACACACACACACACACACACACACACAATATCCTCTGTGGTATGTATTTCAATCATCAAATGTGATCAGCGCTACTGTCCGCAAGCCAACATTCACTCAACCGTGATAACCCCCTGTGGGAAGTCGCGCACACACGCACACACACACGCGCACACACACACACACACAGGCATACCGGGTGAGCACATTGTCATCAGCCTAGGTAGCAGAGAAGGATTTGACATCCCCGGTTTAATTAAAAGGTCAAATAAATGAAATAAACATCAAAGGGAATGAGCCTTCAGATGAGTGGTGCAGAGGCTCAGAGGTTGAGCTCTCGGGGCTTGTCTTCATGAAAACGAGGAGCGCTGTAATCATGTATTATTTAATTTAAAGGATAACTCCGGTTCATTACAACTTGGCTCTCATATTCATAGTTTTGGCTGCTATTTTTTTTATCGGTAATAGTATTATTGTACTCACCAAGTTAATTGCTGAGATCTAGGAACGCGGCCACATCACTATAAAAAAGTCACGAGCAGTCAGACGATTATAAAGCTTGAAAACAAACCTCAAGGTTAACCAAATGTATTCGGAAGAGTAAACAAAAGGCACACGGTAAAAGGGATACCCAAACTGTCCTTTACAAACACCCACTGCAGTTTTGGCTTCTTAACAACAATCGTCTGACTGCTCATTTCTTGCCCCATCTGACTTTTGTTTTTGTGTTCCTACTATATACAGGAGGTCTCTGCAACTAATGTGGTGAAAACAGGGTTATCCTAACTGACAGAAAGAATGAAAATAAGACTTGAGTTGTAATAAACAGAAGTTATAAAAGTAAGTCAACAAGACTGAGGTTCCTTGAAGTAAATATTCACAAATGGGGCTAAAATGGATCTGCCCTGGAGTCCTTGACATGTGTGAATTTAATGCCACAGTGATGTGCTGTAACAAAACACTCTGAATGTCATTCGATGGGTTTGTTTTTCCAAAGAGTCTGCTTGTAGTATGGGTGGGCCTCGCGGCAACCGAGCCTCTTATCACGCAGTGCATCAGCATTCTCTCTGCATTCACAGACAAATTGTTGTGGTCGCAATAAAATTGCCATCGATGCAGACAAAGTGTTCATCTTCTCCATGGTTAGCCACTCTCTGAACTATTTTGACTTCTAAGTTGGTATGTGTGTAGTCTGTGTGGGAGCTGAACCCACAAACCCACTGTTGTGGCACAACGCGCTCTCCAAGCCACTCTGCAATCAGCACCAGAGTCAAAACCCAAAGCACATGCCGTAACCAAAACAATTCCCTCTAATTGAGCACCAACAAAACAACACGGTGCCTCAAACCTAACGTCAATATTTCTCCAACAAACCAAACTCGGGTGAGACCCCCCCCCTCCTGCCCCAACCCCTTGCATCTCAAGCCTCCTTAAGAAAACAGCACTTTGCTCACTGTGGTGCCAACTCTAATCACTTCCCTCAGCACCAGGTGGTTCTCATTGACTGGGGCCCAGCTCCTCCACTCGGCAAGACGCTTCGCCAGAGGAAATTGGCTCGTCTACACGCATTTACTGCTCGCGAACTCTATCGAACGGAGTCGTGCGGACCCTCCAACGCCTTTGTACGGGCTCCTTACGCAGCCTGGTTTGCTGTACAGAAACAGCTGCTGCAGAGTGCACGACGCCATCCAAAGAAACAATTAGAAACACCCTTTTCCTATTACTTCCCACCATTAACGGCCATTGTGTGGAATAAGTGGCAGTCTATGGAATAAGTGGATTCTAATTCATGCCCTCTTTTCATGGGCCGCGGCTGCTGCAGTGGCTTTCCTCTGCTAATGAAGAGGATGAAAGAGAAGTGTTAATCAAACAGAGCATATCATATGTGGTAATAAGGAGCAGAGAAGAGGCCTTGGAGTGACTCCCTAGTGTGTGTGTGTGTGTGTGTGTGTGTGTGTGTGTGTGTGTGTGTGTGTGTGTGTGTGTGTGTGTGTGTGTGTGTGTGTAAGAGGAAGTGACATTGAATGTATCTGTTTCAATGCTATTGTGTTACTGAATCTGAGGCTCCCTAAACTGATAATCAGTTAAACCAAAAAAAAATAAAATAAAAAAAGGAATGCAGGAAATAATGTGTGTCCCTGGGCCTTGTTTTCTAATTACTTAGCCCTAGCCCATAGAGATGCATGCCCCACTATGGGCCAATCCCTCTCCGCTAGCAGCCTTTCATCCCTCCCAGGCTACCTCGTCTTGGACCACAGTGCTAACCAGCAGGATCTGATTAGATTTAAATGTCAAGAGAGATAGTACAATACAGTTATCTTCCAAATTATGGCCCATTAAAGGGCCTAAGCAGTGTGCCTCCCTCCTCAACTAACTAATCACCAACCAGATCCATCATCTCACAGACAGGGGCATAATTTGGGAGGCTGTGGTTTCCCCTTACTTCTCCTTTTCTGTGTGTGTGTGTGTGTGTGTGTGTGTGTGTGTGTGTGTGTGTGTGTGTGTGTGTGTGTGTGTGTGTGTGTGTGTGTGTGTGTGTGTGTGTGTGTGAGAAAGAGAGTGTCACACCATGTGCAAGGGCATCCAGGAGTTTCTGTAATGTATGATCAGTGTGTGTGCATGTTGTGTGTGTGTTGCTCTGGAGGGAGCTGGTTCAGCGCCCCAGGCCAGTGCCCTATTAAAGAGGAGGAGGGAGACAATGTGAGTGTGTGTGTGTGTGTGTGTGTGTGTGTGTGTGTGTGTGTGTGTGTGTGTGTGTGTGTGTGTGTGTGTGTGTGTGTGTGTGAGCGAGAGAGGAGAGGGGCTCCTCATTTAGACAGCAGAAGTGGCAGGCTATGTTCCACCTGCAGCCAAACAACAGACAGACAGACGGACAGAGGGACAGTGACTTGGAGGTGTCCCATCTGCCTCCTAATTCACCTGCTGTCCTCAGGGTGTCATAGGGAGCCATATGCCAAAATAATGGAGTCTCCATCGTCTGGTTTGTTGTTTTTATTTCTTTTTTTACTCTTCTTCTCTTGCTTCCGTCCCATATTTCATCCTCCAGTCTTCCTTCAGACACATGCTTTAGTGGTCTTTGTTCTTTAATTCATTCTCCCTCCTTCACCTCCCCTCGTTCCTCTATATGGAACCCTATCGTTGATCTAGTGTGCATTACAGTTTCCATCCCATCATCGTAGTGGTGATAGTGGTGGTGTTCGGGAGTGGGGGGTGGATTGGGGGGTCTTATGGAGGAATGAGGAAACTAGAAATATAGGACTCATATCTCAAGGTGGTTTACTTCATATCATCGTCTCTCTTGGCTGCTACGCCTCTTTCCGCATCTCCATTTCCTGCCCTGCACACCTTTCAGTATTCATCTTCTCCATGTTGGCTCCTCGCCCGTCCATGCATTTTGTTTTCATATTTCCCCCCCTCTTCTTCCCTCTTTCGCCTGATCCTTTGTCTGTTCTTTAATCTCTTCTTGTACGCCATCTCTCTTTTCTCCCCTCTTACCTGTCTTTTCAACCCCCCCACTCCTCCATCATGGAGCTTATATTGGGCTCTGACTTCATAGCTCCGCTGGCGATTTATGCACAGGAGCCTGGGCGATTATTACCTTACATTAGGGCCCCCGCCATACAGCAACGCATTATGGATTGCACTATAAATAGCTGCTGTGCGTCCTGTAAAAGCTTTTCATTACATAGAGATATCGTTTGATCAATAGGAGCCCCGCGCTAAATCTAATTACCAAAACGACTAGGTCTAAAAAATATATGTATTATCAAGATGATTAGGAAAGCAGAGGCAGCCACTGTTTTGACCAAAAAGGTTTCAAGAGGACTCTTACCAAAATAAATAGCCCATTTTAAATACAAGGTACAAGAGCTTATTGGGATGTGGGGAGTATGAGAATGAAAAAAATTGAGGACTGAATGAGGAAGAGTGGCTGATGGATAATAAAGGCCGGAAAATACACTACGTTTAAACATCCACTCTCTATTAATGTGCATACACAGAGGCATTCAGAGCAACTTTATATAATGTTCAAGGTTCACTTTCTACAACGCAGGCTTGCACAATGAAATGCAAGTTGTAGTCCCTTTATGCGACACAACAAAAACTATTTTTTTTTACACACACAAATGTACAGTAGATGGACAAACACATTATGTTACCACTGGGCCCCAGCTGAAGCTCAGTGGGAGCCACTGGTCTGAGCCATGCACACAGCAGACCTTCATATGAGGTGCAGCTGTAGGAAGACTGGGGGAGAAAAACTAGGAAGAAAGGGGGAGTCAAAAAGACAGAGGGAGAGAGAGAATAGGAGGAGCCCAGGGTGTCATTTCTCTCTCTGTCAGCTCCCTGCCTCCCCCATCCTCCCTCCCTCCCCCATCACCCCCTGAGATGTGGATGCTTCGCGGGGACAATTACCGACTGACACTTCATCATGGGCCGCGCGACAGGCGCTGACGGCCCTCGTCCAAACAAATGATGCTGGGGTCGAGGTTGCGGGCCTGCCTCCGAGTCTGCCTGCCTGTAGCCCTGCCGCACGGCCCTGCAGAGCATTAGCAAGCCGCGCGCGCACACACAAAAAAAAAAAAAAAAAAAAAAAAAAAGCTGCATTAAAAGAGATTCCTCTCAACCAACCACCTCCTTCCTTTAAGAAAAACACATTTATCAGCAGTGGGGGATGGTGGGTGAGGCAAAGGGGGGAGGGGGGCTTCAATAGAAGCATGGAGGGTGGGTGGGGGCGCTACAGTACTGTCAAACCCCACCCCCCTTAGGTAAAGAGAGAGCTCTTCATCTTTGTGAGGCAACACACACACACACACACACACACACGCACTCCCTAACCCTCCATACATACAACTAATCAGATAATGGGGTTAAACTGCAAATTAAAAAAGCCAACGAGGCAAAAAAGTGAGCAATCAGCACGTTGACACCAGCATGCATCAATGAACCCTGTGTCTTTGTGGATCACAGATAACACTCTGACCACCACCCCCCCCCCCCCACCCCCACTTCACAAGCACAACGATCAACTCACTCCTTTGTCTTGGGTTGAATGCAGCTAAGTTTAGATTCATAAATTAGGTCAATTGCTAATAGTCAAAAAAAAGGGGGCAGCATATAGTGTTTAAGTAGAAACCATAAAAAAAGAAAGGCATGCAGGGGACCTGCTGGTAGCGCTCTCTCAGCTGAGAGTCGGAAGCTGCAAATTAATAAATGCTGCCTGTGATCTCAGCCCAGGGAGGCCGATGAACAACAATTGAGACAGACATCAAACGCTTGACTAACACTGAATCAACACATGGGAAAAAAAGAAAAAAAAAAAACTTGCCAGTCTCTGAACACACACTCCACTGTGCATGTAGGCTGGAGAGGAGGTGAGAGAGAAGAAAGAGACACGGAGACAGCATAAACAATGAAACATTTATCAAAGCGAGTAGTACGGCATCTTCTGCGCTGTGCGGGCAGACTGCTAATGCAGGTGGCATTACTGTTGCTGTGCTATCCTGAGCTGCCAGCAGCCATTGAGCTACTGTGCTTCAGGTTGGTGAAAACTCAAAAGCAACCTGTTCCTTATTGACACTTTACTTTGTGGGTGCCCTCTGCTATCCCCGTAGAACACGTTGAAACTAACTTGCTTTTTAAAAAAAAAAAAATCTTTTCTCATTGTTATGCCATTCTCTCTGCGTTTATTATCACATTCTTTTCGTTCATACTCCTGATGTTTTCCCTATTGGCAGCCCCCCCCCCTTGATAAATGTGTTTACGGCATGTCTCACGTCTGCAAACCCAATGCACAAGCCGCCCGTCTAAGATAAATAAAAGGGGAGCTGAGAAAGGGAGGGGGGTGTCAAAATGAAGGGCAGGAGAGAAAAAATACAAAGCGAGAGACATACTTCATGCTGGAAAGGCCCTTGAGATTGCTTTCAATCTTTCCGTCAATATTCAGCGTGCAGGCCTGTATATGCCATCATTAAAAAGGGGACGCTTCCCTGTTTATTTATCATAAGGACACATGGCTGACAGCTTCCTGTAAACAAGTTGTGTGTTTATATACGTGTGTGTGTGTGTGTGTGTGTGTGTGTGTGTGTGTGTGTGTGTGTGTGCATTCACTGTAGCTTTCATACACTCTCTGTCCGTTATCTGTTAAAATTGATGGCTGTTGCTCAGTATTGTGGGAGAACAAGTGATGGAGTTGGCCAGCGTGCTCTCTGATAATGGCTGTTAGAGCTCATCACTGTATACAGAGATTGAGGTTGTTTAACACAGGAGGGGGGAAAAAAAATGCTTTTTTTCCACGTTGACTGGTGGAGAGAGAACTGAAAAGGACGTAATGCATGAGGTGAGTGAAAAATGAGGTGGCATTCAGTTTTTCAAGATGTGTTGCACGCTTAATCAACTCCGAGATAGCAAATGTTTGAGTAGCGAATGAATCTTTCGCATGATGCGACCTTGTAACAAACAAAGATAAGCTAAGAGCTAATGACTAAAGAAAGGGAAGCCTTTTTTTCTTCTTGATGCTTAAACTACTTCTTTACCTTTGGGCAGTTTTCTGCGCTGTGACGCAGCTTGTTTAAACTGCCAAAAGCAGACAAAACCCATAATCTGCACCAAAGGTTTGTCAGTCCACCCACTGACCAACTGTCTGCTAACAGCTGGGTCCAATCATGCTGTCAGTCAGTCAATAGCGCTGATAACGGGGCGCCTGGCTAGCTCACCTGGTAGAGCATGCGCACCACGTGCGAAGGCTCAGTCCTCACCGTAGCGGCTTCTGGTTCAATTCCGACCTGCGGCCCTTTTTGTGAATGTCGTTCCCCCTCTCTCTCCCCTTTCACATCTAAGCTGTCCTATCAAATAAAAATGTCTAAAAAGAAAATGCCACAAAAAAAAAATGTAATTAAAATAGCGCTGATAACTTCAAACTTGTTGGAGGAAATGAATTCCTGCTATCTATGAAGAGCAACGGCAACAGAAAGATCACTGTTACTATTCATTCATCCTTTGGTGCAGAGAAACGTAATAAACATACTCAAATACATTATCAGGAAATCACTCAATACATACACTTCCTTGTTGTGGAGGACGATTGTGCACGCCAGGCTGGTCAATGTGTTTGCGCGCGCGTGTGTGTGTGTGTGTGTGTGTGTGTGTGTGTGTGTGTGTGTGTGTGTGTGTGTGTGTGTGTGTGTAGACTGACTGACCCACAGAGAAAGACAAATGGCTTTAGCAGGGGGCCATGCTTGACATTTAGGTTGCATGCGGTAATGGACGTTGACCTGCCGGGGTCAGGCCTGCCAGCGAGGCAGCAGAGAGGGGCCCATTCCTGCACACAGCCCCATCCCTGTAACTAGACACTAGCATAACAGTGGTGGACACACACACACACACACACACACACACACACACACACACAATCACGCACTCACTCACTCAGTAGAGAAGAAGACAGAGGGGCATCAGACATCCCACAGGTTGGACCACATAGGTGGGGTGTCATCATAGAGAAGAGACAGATGTGCGGTGTGTGGTTTTAAGTGTCAGTAGCAGAATGTACTGGTAAAATTATAGCCTGGTCAGGTTTGCAAATAGCCTATTTCTCTTGATATGTTCTATATCTGAGTTGGTGCACATTGATTTCTACAACCATGGCAACAGCACAGTACAGGGAAGGCAGAACAGTGGTAGCTGCTATTGTTAAAGAGAGTGCCCTGTGTTCACCCCCAACTCGGCAACAGGAGGCTACTTTATATACTGTTTGTGACAGCTTTGTGGTAATAATGGAGCCCAGGCCCCCACTAGTGCAAGTGGCATGCTCAGTCAAGTGAGACTTTGCCTAAGAGAACACACACACACACACACACACACACACACACACACACACAGGCAGCCTCCTTCACACCTAATGAGACTACTGGGAGAGTGGAGAGCAGGAGGCAGGGAGAGGGAGATGAGTAGAGAGAAGAGAGAAAAGATGGGAAATAAAGTAAGAGCAAGGAAAGGAGTGGGACAGGGATAGCAAGAAGGGAGTAAGAAAAAGACAAATGCAAGGAGAGAATAGGAGGCAAGGAGACCAACTGCTCCAACTTTCAAGGTTTGGGATTGGAGGAAGGGAAAGGGGGATGGAGGGGGGTGGGGGGGGGGTAAAGGAGTGATGACCTGGATTGCTGCCAAAGAAGTGAGTGGGAGATAGGGGGGAGGGGGGGTGTCAGAAAAAGAGGAATGAGAGTGTGTGTGAGAGAGAAAGAGAGATGGAGTTGAGGTGCACTGCTAGGCTTAGCAGCGGGTGGTTATGCAATGTACACAACACAGGAGTGCAGGGGGGGATCAAAGACATGGGGTGCATACATAACTAAATCTGACACCGTAGTGCAACAAGAGACGATGAGCAGAGAGAGAAAAACACTCAAATATAAAGAGAACAGACACTCCCCGGGGATGGAGGGAGAGAGAGAAATAGTACATTGGTTACTGGGTACACATCATATAAAAGTAACAATGGAGGAGAAAGGTAACGACAGAGAAAAACAAAAAATAAAGATACAAATATAGACATGCCAAAACTGCTCTAGCTTTGCCTCTGGCGCTACAGCATCATCTGCTCATTCAGGCAGGCGCACACTGCAGGGTGAGGTGTGGGCGGGTTAAGTGAGTAAATAACTCGTAGTCCAAAATGGGAAGAGGCTTAAATGTCCGGGGACAAGGAATACGGACAGACAGGCACAGCTGAGCCTTTGGTTGTGCTTCCAGGGAAAGCGGAGCATGCATTATTAACAGGCGCTCGGTCTAATGAAGTGAAGATGAGCCACTTGGCTACATGCTCATCAGAGCAGACAGCCATGCTTGTTTGGACTACAGTGCTCAGGCCCCACAGCAGGTTACAGTGTCAACAAGTGACATGTCAACTATACCGCTGCCATGAACAGCGCTCTGGCTATTAGGAAAACGTTGTAGCACTGGGCTGTGGGTTGAATGTTTGAGTCCACACACACACACCTTTGACTCTTCTCTGTCAGCAATGACACTGCTCAATGACAATGTAGTTCTTAATGGATGGGGTAAAGCACACAAGGCTTCAGTGGGATGCTTGACAAATAAAAGAGAACTTAAAAAAAAAAGGGAAATGTGTTGCACGCTTCAACACATTTTACCCATCAGCAGACACTTAGCTGACATTCTGACCACAAGTTTATTGCATATGGAGCTGGAGCATGTGAAACAATTTTTCTCCTTTTTTCCTGATGTTCTTTATGGCACCGGGAAGGAAACTTAAGCACCATACTTTTCAGGTCCATACTTTACATGCACGGTTGTAAAGGGAAAGTAAAAAAAAATGCACTTCTGATCATGAACTTCCGGACGCCTGCCAGAAATGCAGCCATCTTTCTTTTCTTTATAAGTAGAACACAACCACCTCAGTCCCATTTCACAGTGAGTGCCAGTCACACTGCCTTTTTTGAACAGTCTGCAGCACATTTTCTCATCCGTCCAATTTGTGTCAAACATTCAGTGATTTGAATTACCGGGTGGATAGTTTTTCCTGCAGTGCAACCAAATTATCTAACATCCTCCATCAAGACATAGCTGCACTGGAAGTGCCTGGGCCACCAGTTCAATTTAAGCACTTGTCTTCTAGGACTCCCAACAAATCCAGACCAATGATGAGACAGAGGACAGGATGGAGGATTTGGAGAATAGTTTTTTTGTTGTTGCTAATATAGCAGTGTTGCTCCAGGGCTACAGTCACTGCTTGGCTGCTCTCTATTTGCCTGCCTCCTCTTCTGGCAGTCCACATCATGCCACTGCTAATCCTTCAGCGACCCAGAGGAAGGCTTCGGGATCATCCCGTGTGTGAGCTGGGAAAGACAGGAAGCTGGCAGGCACATATTGTCTGGGTAACGCGCAGTGGATGGTTGCAACATGCTCGTCGGCAGAGTTCCATCCTTCCTCTGGGTGTGCACAATTTTGAGCAAAGTGCTGGAGGTGGTGTTGCTGTTGGATGGTGGCCTTGCTGACCAGCTAGACTACTCCTGGATCTCTCTGGCTCCAAAACAACACTAATCCCTGTATGCTTTGGGCCACACACTGCAGGTTGGGTGGTGGCACTGTTTTATTTAACACAAGGCAGGTTGAGAAGGAAAAGAGGCCTTTCCATTTGAGTTAAAAAAAAGCTGATGATGTTATTTTTGATGAAATGACGGCTTAATTGATATTAGCCAAATAGTAGCCACTTTCCAAAACGTTTAATGTTTGTTCTTTGAATACTTACTAGCAATAACTACAATTGTTAAGGTGCATTGGACACACAATGCTTAATAGCGTCATATTGTTTAAAGATATCAGGAATTTCTGACCTCAAGATAAGAGGAAAAATACATTATAAAGAGCAGTTCACCATTTATAATCTCATACAACACATCCAATATTATATTCTGTCTATATGGACTTGTAGTTAGAGGAAGGGGTTTGCCTCTAAGTTGAAGGAGAGTGGAATGGTTCAGTAGGTTAGTGCCATATAGCATAAGTTAATGTAATTGTTATTAACCAATATACCTTATGGGTAATAACTCCTGGGAAGACATGTTTACCTTAGGCAGCAAGCACAGCCAATTAGCTGCATAGAGACATAAATACGCAAACGTACACAAGCACGGAAGTGTGTAGCAATAAAGTATGACATGAGTGGCAAGCCCTGCTATTAAGGAGACAATAGACAATAAAGCTCTCAATGCAGTCACAGGAACAATATTCTACGCTATCATTCCATAAGGCAATTCTCCTTTACATGACTCTCAATGGCACTGTACTTATTTCTGAGGAGCCTGCAGGCAAGAAACAATACTCAAGAGTTGAAATGTCTCTTCACTAGATTAAAATCAGTAAATATGTGCAATTGCACACCACGAGAGGCAAAGCTGAGCCTGAGCAGAAGGATAACTTCATACTTTAACGAACACATAGAGACTGCGATGGTGCAACTCAATCTCAGTTACGGCCACACCCTGAGCATGTCGGACAGTCTCTGTACATATTATACACAACCCCTTCACCCTTTCTGCTTTTCCTTTTGCTGCACATTTTCCAGTGCAGGAAGGAACCTATATCACTGTATATAATACATCAGCGACTACTGTCGTTAATTTCATCTCTCTCTCTCTCTCTCTCTCTCTCTCTCTCTCTCTCTCTCTCTCTCTCTCTCTCTCTCTCTCTCTCTCTCTCTCTCTCTCTCTCTCTCTCTCTCTCTCTCTCCTCAGTGGTTCCCAGTGGCTGTCCAGAGCACATGTGTTTTGGTTTACCTAGAGCTGAGCCCTATCTGAGCCCGGGCTGAGAGCAGACTGAGGGCTTTGTCTGTGGCATCATTAATCAACTGTCCTTTCCAAAAACAGAAAACCAGATGAGAGACAAAGGGAAGAGACATGGGGGGTGGACCCTTATTTAGGTAGAAAAAAAGGCAGATAGGGTAAGAAGGAAGAGAGGAGAGAGAAAAGGGGGATGCTTGACCCAGATCCAGGCCTTCAATAAATCAAGCTGCAACAATAACAAACAAAGTTTTCATGTGGCTTGACTGATTAATCAGGCTGTTTTCTTTTTTTTTTTTTTTACATGGGAGGCAAGGGAGTCTTTTCTTCTTTTTCTGTCTTGTCTCTCTTGTGGGACACTGCGGAGAGGCTGAGCGAGTCTTTTTATGTTGAGTGTTTATCTTTTTATGTTGCAAGGTTTCAGACATGGACGCCTGCATCGTTCATGGTTTAATGAGAGTAAGACTTTCATTTGATGGTGCGACGGGACAATTTCCCCAAAAGGTTTCCGGCTACATTAATGGGAACCAGGAAGGTTGTCGGAAAGGTATGGCCATGCACATTTCCGGACGTATACAGATGTATGAAGGGGCAGGCATGCAGGCTACAGGTTTCTTCTCTAAAATATAAACAAGCACTGTTTTACACACATGCACACACTGCACACACACACACACTATCTACACAGCGAGCCACAGGATGTGAAGCAGCCCTCTGAGACTCTTTGCGAGGTGCCGATCGATGGGCATTGAGTGTGGACAAGGAGGCCTCAGGATCGATAGGGGGCCATTACAGAGATGTGCC
This sequence comes from Perca flavescens, assembly GCF_004354835.1. Lineage (NCBI taxonomy): Eukaryota > Metazoa > Chordata > Actinopteri > Perciformes > Percidae > Perca > Perca flavescens. The sequence goes on along the minus strand of NC_041351.1, from coordinate 17,709,662 downwards.
TACTGGGACCTGGAAGGGGGGGTGTGGGGGGTGGATCCATCTGGGCCCTTGATGCTGTCCTCATTGGTGGGAGGTTTTACTCCACGTGAGACACACATACACACAACAGAAACGTGGACCAAGTTAAATGGAGAACGTCATGTACTGTACGTGTACTTGCTCGCTCGCTCTCACACACACACACACACACACACACACACACACACACACACACACACACACACACACACACACACACACACACACACGCTAAAGGCATCGCAGGAGACCTGCTGCCACACCAAGAGTGCTCATCCAAGTCTATTTCTCTCAATCTCCCCTTTTTAGGGTCCTCATCTATAATCTTAAAGATTCTTTCTGTCTCTCTCACTAACTTTTGGGGCCATCTTCTCCTCTGTTTCTTCCTCCCCTTTATTTATCTGTTTCTCTCTCTCTCGCTCTCTCGCTCTCTCCTTCCCTTCCTCCTGTTCACCTTTGCTGTGTCAGTGGATCTTAAAACGTACGCTATACTAGCCGCATCCAAGGTGGCGCGTGCCATCGTGATGTCAAAATGACATCATATCTGGCCGGCACCCCCGGATTTATCGCATGCGACCAGAGGTTGCGCATGGTTCTTTTTTTTTCATCGAAGCATTGACGTCAATGCTGCTGCCAGTTCTGCCGTTGTTTACCTTTTTCTTCTTCTTTTAGTCCCTTGAAATATAAAGGTTTCCTCATGGTCCAGTGCAATTGCACAGCTGAAATGACTGTACAACGTATAGTTGCACTAGCTTTTCTTTCCGTAAAGAGGACTATACTCATGAATTGGAAAACATGCAAATTAAACTGCCATAACAAATTGAACTGGTTGAAGGAGTTTCTGGAATATGCTTTCCATGGAGAATGCAGCTTTAACCCTTGCAGACTATGATCATGTTCTAGGCGCCCCATGGACTCTTATTAGAGAATATATGAACAATAGAGCAACAACTTGACTGTGTAGTGTTTGTGTTATATGAATATGAGTATTTCATATTGATATGATATACTATATCATAGTATGCCCCCCATCATAGTATTAGTAATGCTTTCTATCTACCATAATAATAAACAAACATTCATACTATAATATCTAAACGTAAATAATCCAGCCTGTTAAAGTACTACAGTTTGTAACTATACCACACTCATACAGGTGCTAAGCACACAAAGTAGACAGATGAGCCAGTCAGGCAGACGATTGAAACCAATGAGGCAGACTGTGAGCTGGACCTCGCATCCATCACCATTCCAGGAAAAAAAAAAAGATTTACTATTCACCACATTTTATCCTCTTAGTAGAAATTGGAGGAGAGAGGAAGGGTCTCCTCCTCCTACTCGCCACTCTTTTCTGCAGCCGTTTTCTCCAGCACCGCCATTAAAGGATGGTTGAAAATAGTGCATTTGGATGATGTCGTGGAGACGAATGACTATTAAAAGTCAGGCAAATGCTTTTACCAGTGCTTATGAAATTGCATGGAGGTGCCATGTCGGCTCCTGCAAGTGCTGTCCAAAAAACCCTTCTGTGGCTGATCAAAAAGAACACGCACACGCACGCACACACACGCACACACGCACACACACACACACGCACACACACACACACACACACACACACACAAAACACACACAGTCTGGGCTCAGTTAGTCCCTATTGGTTTGGAAGGCCATAGCAGGCTATAACAACTACAGCCTGGCCGGCCTGTTAGTAGTGGGCCCTCTGTTTCAGCTATCTGGGTTCTCTTTGCCTTTGGACAGGGACCAGGTCAGGCTGCACAATACACCACTGTGTTTGGAGAGTGAGAGAGAGAAAGAGAGAGAGAGAAAGAAAAACTGTAGGCATACGAGTCTCTGTGTGCACACACATAAAAATAAGCATGTGTGCGCAAGCATGTATGTTTGAGTATGTTTTGATTGTTGGAATACTGCACGTGTGTGTGTTTGTGTGTGTATTATGACTGTTGGGTCCACCACACCCTCTCTCCCTCTTCCCTACTGGATTGCAAGGCCTCCCTCCCACCTCCCCAGCCTCAGTCATTACATCATCATCGCAACAGCTTTTTGCTACCTCAGCACAAACAACCATTTTGGGACCTCTGGCAGCAGTTCCCCCTCTCCCCAGGCAGCGTTTGAATGGCGTTGTTGGAAACCTCCATAGGTCAGTGCACCAGGAGCAACACGCATCACTGTTGGTCTGAAACATTACAGTGGAAACCAAATGTGTCAGCCTATGCAACTGTGACGACTACAAGGAAAACAGGCTGCAGATACAGAGTGGGTTTGTGCCTCTTTAAGAAGCGCAGGCGGCACCTGTCCCTTTAAGATCTATTTCTCACAGCTTGTGGGTGCTGAGCTGAGCGGGCTAGCCTGAGCCGAGCAGCGCTGTGCTGTGCATGTATGGTAACAGGGGGGAACCGCGCCGCCCAGCCTGCCAGCCCACCACAGGGAATTTGTTTATGTTTCCTTTGCTGCCAAGTTCCTGTCAGGAGGCGCCCCAAAGAGGAACTGCAGACTACTCAGTACTGTTAGCTACGCCCTCTCGTCTAGAGTGGCTGGGGTTTTCTGCATACAGTATCGGGTGGTGCTTTGTAGCAACACTTAGATCCAGGGAGGTCTCTTCATCAATTTCAGCACTCACACACTCCATACTTCAAGCACTCACTCTGTTGTTACATAACCAGCACTGAGAGCATCAGACTTTATAAAACAAGTTCTAACAGAAAGCTACATCTGTGACCCCAAACAGATTAACACCAATTTACTCAAAACACAGTGCATAAAACAGCACAAAGGCATAGTTTCATTAAAGCAACACTTTACGAGTGGCACTTTGTTATGCTGTGGATTATGGTATTGTAAAAACAGAGCACCACCACATAAAAACACAGTAAACACAGGATAGGTAAACTCATGGGCATTAAGTCAAGCACTTGTGGGAAAAGAGCTAAATCTAAATTACTCTCCCACTAATGCAAAAGAGCAAAGCATGCAGACTTCCAACAACACACACAAACATTTCCTCGAGTCATGAAAAGACAAATAAATAAATAAAAACAAGACAAAATAACGTGCACCAACACACAGAGGCAACCGTACGTGGCGCCATCTTGGATCTAACATAGATACGATCCAAATCCAAAGATACGACGATCCATTACTGCCAGTGAAACAATGACTGCATTCATTTCGCACATTAATACAATGCCTCAGCCTGGCATATGCATGCTATTTCTTGAGTATCCACTGCATATTAGCAGCCCTTCTGTCAAGCAAGTTCAGCAAGTGTGTTCTCTATCTTGAGTGCTGTGGCCACCCACAAGTTTGTCTCTGCAAAAAGGAAAGAGCCGCTCACGTGCAGTTATGTCAAGGACGTGGGCCGTTTGTCTTCATACCGTGCATGTGCGATGTCCAGTAAGTTTGTGCAGTATGAGATAGAGAGATGTGCGTATGTGTGAGTAAGCGGAGGAAGGAGAGGTCCGACAAGGCCGCACAAAGGGGCGTGGGACCCAGGATGGCTAGACAGAGGAAGAGATAGAGAGAAAAAAGGGGAAGAACAAAAGATGGAAGCATGTATGGAAAGTGTAGGCTGGGGTTGAGGGAACTGGGTGAAAGCAAAAACAGGAAGCCATGTATGTCAGCTTGGATTGTGGGACCACTCCCTGTCTTGTGCTGGCACATTACACTGTACAGCCAGAAACTCCGCCTTTACACACACAATGAAAGGTAAACCAATGGCTGATTGGTTGAATGCACAGGGGTAAGGCCATGGCTGCATTTGTTTGAATGAGATTCATGCTGTCAAACTTCTCATTTTTTAACAGAAGGTGGGGTGCACACGCACGAACGAAAACTTAAATCAATTGAGCATCAGGACTCGCAGCACACTTCTGCTATTCTGCTGACAGAGAGGAAGTAAGATGCCACACAATATCATGCAATTCAAATGCCTTACAATAAATGAGCTCAGCAGCCCAAAATACCAACTGAGCTTGAAGTAGTTTACTCAACCATAATTTGGGGGGTTTGTGTAAATCTGACAAATTGAATTGGTTAATCAGAAGGCCCAGTGTGCAACACAATCACACCACTACACTCAAATGTATCACAATGAAAGAAAAAAAAAAAAAATGCTTAAGAGCCATTACGGTTGCAAAGAAACTGCCACAGCCACAAGGAAGGCAGTTTTAATCTAACATGGGGAAATCTAAAAGAAAGAGTACAGAAGCTGCTGTGGCATAGTGGCAAAACAAAAAAGACCAAGTCTGGCTAAACAACAAAGGTGTCGAGTGATGATTATTTCTCTTGGTCTATCTATGAGGGAGAATAAGAAGTGCCCTTACACGGGAACAACTGTGCATAAACAACACATTTTAACCTCCCTGAAATTTCCATTTGTTAAGTGGATTTTAAAAACAAATCCCACAACACTGGGGGGAAAAAACACACAGGAGTACCATACTAGACAGAGGGAGAGGCAGCGAGCTCAGCAGCCACCACCGACCTACCGCACACAGAGTGTGAATCATTAAAGGCATGTGTTCCACATCAACTCCCAACCCACGAATGAGACTGGATCTAAATTATGACGGGGAGAGGGGGGGGGTAAATACCGCTTCATGTGGAGATGAAAACCCCAAACCTGCTAACTCAGAGAGTGAGGGAAACTGGAAAATGACTGCATGCAAGAACTGCGTGTACCTTTTGCCAGTTGACTAAATAAAGCGGCGATGATTTAATAAAGCAGCTAATGGAATAATTCAATGATTTCCAAAAACAGTAATGTTTAATCATGAACAAATGCAGTGAATAAGGTTTTATGCCCTCTAAACAATTAAGAGGGGAGCCAAACTGAATCAAAAAACTGACCTACTTTACTTCCTGCATGTTTTTGTGGCTGCCTTTGCTAATTTCTAAAAGCTACAACACAGTGGTCTATTCCTAAGGAAACAGATCAAAAGGATGAGGATATACAAAAGAGAGAGGAACTCAGAGTTTGTTTTAGATACTTTTTTGGGGGGCATTTTAGGCCTTTATTTTCATTGGACAGATGAAGACATGAAAGGGGAGAGAGAGGGGGGAATGACATGCAGCAAAGGGCCCCAGGTCGGAGTCGAACCCGCGGGTTATATAGAGTAAACCTCTATATATGGGCGCATGCTCTACCAGGTGAGCTACCAAGGCGCCCGGAACTCAGAGTTGTATGCATATAAAACCAACCTGCCAGCCTTAGTCTTGTCCATCAGGCCAGCAGCATGCCAAACTGGAGGCAAACAGAGGAGTGTCTGCCAGACCACTTGTCATCCCCAGTTACGACACATGGACGTCCTCTGTGGGTGTGAATATGTGTTTCTCTGGTGTGGGCACCCAATGAAGGAGGCGATTTGTAGAGGGAGTCTGGATGTTTCTGGGTCTTGGCTGGCATCGTTGCACACATACCATTCTATTTGCTTTTGCTTAGTGGTTGGCATGTGGGAAGGTGTTTGTCTGGGGGAAGAGATCACCTTTCCCCAGGGCCAGGATGGGACAGGATAGGACAGGACAGGACAGACAGAAGAACGCCTAATAGGACAGTACAGTAAATACTAAGCCACAGTCTCGGAGACTTGTTGCTATGATTGGCTGAGAGGAATTGACCAACCTTTTCAGCTCCTTCCTGTCTGTCATTATTGTGGCAACATGTTGGCAAAACAACATAAAATGAAATGCCAGAATAAAACAAATAGCACATAACTATTCTTTCTTCTGCCAAAAATGATTCCACAGGTTTTGAAAATACTAATGCTGTACGTTAACAGTGACCTTTACGATGGCAGATATGACATGGTGAAAACAGACTAAATTCAATACGACGACAAAACCAACATGGCCATCACATGATGAGGAACAATGATATTGTTATAGAGAGCAAGATGGTGTTTGGTACCCACAGATACAAGTGTGGAGTGTGCAGAAGTCCAATTACCCAGAGTTGACAGGAGCGACAAATTCGGGTTTACCCCAAAAATGTCAATCTCCCTGTCCTTGGCCAAGGAAATCTCCCCTTGAATCGATTGCAGCTCCTAAGCTCCGAGGAGAGATGAAGAAAGAGAGAGAAAGATATTTGAAACCAAGAGCTTTGTGGTCCTTATCCACGTGCTGCAGACTCAGTGACTCTGTAGCCTCTCTGGCACAGAACTGCTTCACTACGCGAAAACTCTTACACTCTTTTTCCTTCCTTCACCCTCATACTCCCTTTAATCTCCCCCACCCCCCCTTTCCAACAGATTGGACTTTCTCACTCGCTACATTTGCGTCCCAGAAATCATGTGAAAAGTGGAGTAAAACAGTGCTTTTGTGGTGTGTAAATTACCTGGGGCCTAGAAAGGCACAGTAGTGCTTATGGCCACAACTCAATTACAGCAATGTGAATCAGGTGGCAGCCTAGAAATCCCCTTAGCCTGATGCACAAATAGGGACACAGAGGCGCCTTCATTGCCAGACAGAGACAAATCTAAAGTGGCATGTCATCTCTTCATAGAAAAACAGCTAGGCCTGAGCCGCAGATATGGATCTAGCGCCGCTTGTTCGGAGCAAGCGTTTGAACAATGCCATTTTATGCATGTTGGTAAAATATCACAAGTGTTTACCAATGTCTGGTTACAGATCTAAATTGAAAGAGTCACATGGCACTTAGGATCTCTGATAAACGCCACCTTTGTACTGCAAAAAGCATGGGAAATGTTGTGCAGGATATTTTTAACCCAAAACAACTGAATGAAAATTACAGGATGGTGGTTTGCAAATGTTACAAGGCACTTTGTTGGATTTCGTGGATTCAACAGAAATGCCAAACTGAGCAATCGTGGTCAATCATATTTGAATACAAATTTGGTTTGTGTCAAATACAGTGAGTTCATCCTGTCTGTCTTTGAGGGGGAAACAGAGACCATCCCTTTTGGAATACATTCACAGTCGTATCGCAATTCAAGCTCTACCGATTCAAAATCGATTCATAGAATTAAAAAAATAAACAATTTTGTTTTGTAATGGCGTGTATACTATTGAGTTTAGCTCGCCATTCCCATAAATGCCGCTGCGACGAATTCACACTGACGCCTGGGCACTCTTGTCATAATCAAAAGAAGAACGAGTGCAGCAGAAGTAGTTTAGTCGGCGCAAACAATGGCAAACCTCACAGAAAGAATTATTCAACCTGCTCCATCCTCATTGAAGGCGAGAGTTTGGGCACATTTCGGCCTTTATAACCTCGAGGGGAAGACGGAACTTGATAGAAATCATGCTATATACAGGCTTTGCAAAGCGAAAGTTAAGTATTTTGGAAACACCACAAACTTGAGAACTCACATGGTACGCCATCACCCAGAGATTAACATTAAAGACGTGGTCGAACAACAACCTAAAGTACCTAACATGCCAGTCAGCCAACGCGTTCTCTTTCAATGCTCTAAACTCCCATCGTACTCTGAACAAAAAGCTCTTTTTATTGAACAGTTTTATTTCATACTTGAATTAAATGTATTTCAAAGCTGGCCAAACTTGGCACTTTAGTTTTGAGTTGCAAAAGTTTTTATTTTTGTATGAAGACATATAAAGTAATATCAAACTACATTTAATTTTTTGTGTTTCTTTTCTTTTAAATTGTATGGCTACTGCAGTCACATGGGAAAAGTACTACTTACCCCTATTTTTTAGCATATCCTGTCTACGGGATCCCTCCAGCTCCCATTAAAGGTAGAGCTGTGGACCATGCCAGGGTTTTCCATAAACATGTTCAAGAGAAACCGATAACCTTTAAAACTGTGGTCTGTTTGGGTTTATTTCACTTCACTTGTCACAGCGAGGAAGAACGTTTCTATACTTCAGTTAACAGAGAAAGCATCGAGTTCTACCAGGACAGATCTTTCCTGACGGTTACAGTAATGGTTGCTCTTTAGAAGGGCCATCATACCACTCCAAAAAACAATCCCCCATCTCCAGGCCGAAGTGGCCTTGGTGCCATTTTACAAGCAGCAAATGAATTTCACACTAATTTGTTATCATAAGCTCTTGAAAACGATCAAACGGCTTAAGCAGGAATATACCAGCCTTACAAAAATAATGCATCCATATTTACTACAAAAACTGCTGCAAACCACCTTAGCCATATTGTAAAAGGTGGCTGGCAAGGTGATAGGTTTCCCACAGTCCCCCTTGATGGTTATCTTTGACCAGCAAGTACGTCGCAAGGCCCGGGCTATATTAGACTACACAAACCACACCCTTCACTCGGAGTTCATAATACTCCCCTCAGGTCGCAGATTTAGAGTACCTCGGTTCAAGAGCAACAAGAGTAAAAACTCCTTTGTCCCATGTGCAATAACTCAGCTTAATTTGCACATGTAATGTAGTACTTTTTTGTTTTTAGAGATTGTTTCAGTGGTGAAAATTGTGTTGTGTGTATTACATACAGGAAACCTTTTTTATACTCATGTCTTTGTATTGCTGCCTCTATTTGTATGTTGCTTGAATGTGTTTCTTTTTTAGCTTTCACTCCTGACTGCATATCAAGGTTCCCATTTGGGATAATAAAGTGACTCAATTGAAGACTTGCACATCACACAACTCCAGCTTCCTACTGTGCAAACCTCAACTCGATGTTAACTAGCAACTCGTGTTTACAAATTCACACGAGTCGTTGAGGCCAGATGGATGAGCTTTGTTACAGTTTCTCACATACACTGGCTATGAGCTCACCTTGTACACAATTACCCTGTTTGACAAAGATGGAAGGAAAAGCCCAGACTTACAGGATGCAAAGTCAACATCACTGCCAAGTGGTGCCTATGCAGATCCTAAAATTATCCTAATTACAGGCCTATACATTACAAACGTCATGTAATATTTGTACTGTCTAATACCACAAAACCCATTCCCAACAGGGTGTGGACACTTAGTATAATGCCATGTGTTAGCTCTGAGGACAAAATATACAGTAATAGATCTTAAAATATAATACACTGTATAATACAACACCACATTACAACCAAGAGCCTCAAAATGTACAATAGATTTCAATTAACATCTGTTTAATAAAGTCAAAAGACAACAGTGAGTAGAAATTAAACATTGTGTGTTGCCTTGCTCCTGCTTACACTGGCATGAATGGCTGTTAAGTATAGTGTGCCTAAAATGAATTAGTGTGGGTTAAAATACTACACCAATGACTCAATATGTATTCAATGGGCTCTAATATTTCTTGATTTTTAACATTTTCTGGTCTATTGTATTGCAGTTATAATAAAATCCAAGTAAGCAACACACCTGCATTTGTTTACAATGGCTAAGCCTTTGCATGGGATTCGAAATATGTATCATACTAATACTATGATAATAATAAAAAATAAAAATTAACTTTCAACTTTGTGATCTCGGAGATGCCGCTTGTTACTCCAGCTGACAACTCTTTAATGTACCTTCCTGACTGGGCTGATCACTCTGGTATCTATTCCAACCTGACAATCAGCTGGCCTGTGCCCTCGATGATCCTCATTTCACTTCCTGTCTTATTACTCGTCCTCACTTCCTCTTTGTGGATCTGAATGATGTGGTTAAACTGGTCTAGACCAAGAACAGCCTAATGCAGATAAAAGGTCAGGTAGGATGAAATGAGGACAGAGTTTATGCAAATGCACGTATGGTGTGTGCACGTAAAAGTGTGTGTGTGTGTGGGCATGCATGTGCAAGCCTACAGCCTATACGCTGATGAGAGTGGACAGGAGCAGCCTGTGGTAATCACATCTTTATCCTTGCTGATGGCTGAAATCAATTCAAAATGGAACCCAATTTTCCACACCTAGAAGGCCTTGATTGCTGAAGGAACCACAGTCTCACCAAGCAGAGAGCCTGAAACGATAATACAGTAGGGTCACCCGATCCTCAATGTATGGCCTTGCATCGGCACCTAGGACTAGGATTTAGGTTGCTCAAGCGCTGATGGTTAAAAGGTTTGATGGGAGGCGGACCGACTCTCAAGTAAAATCATTCATCGGCCCTGCGACATACATTTAGTGGTTGTGACAGCAGCACCCTACACTGCTACTCAGTAAAAGAACTGATTGCGGGTACGACCGGCAGTCTCCAAGTGCGAGTATACTTGGGAATGGCAGCCCTGCGGCGAGAGTCATGAGCTCACATTAAAACAGACACTATGTGTTGGTTTAACTCGCATGGTTCTATAAAATTCCACCGGAGCCCTGTGCACGCACACACACACACACACACACACACACACACACACACACACACACACACACACACACACACAACAATATAAACCCCTCTCCTAAGGGCTGACTCTCAGTGGTGGAAACCCCCTTCAGTCACACATAGATCACATAACCTCTCTTGACATCGGAGGACAGCACTCCCAATGGAAAGATGCAGATTCACACACGCTGAGTGCCGGCCAAGGCTCCAGACTGCCATTGTCCTTCCAGAGTCATCCAAACAAAACAATAAAGAGGGTCACGCAAGGCCCCCTGTGGAATGGTAAATAACCGGAGAGAGTGAAAGTCAGAGAGGAAAAGACCAAGAGAGAGGAGAGAGAGAGAGAGAGTCAGAGAGGAAGAGGCTGAGAGAGAGTGAGAGAGAGAGAGAGAGAGAGAGACCACTGACAATGACAGTGTTATATGGAACACCAAGTGCAAAATATGATCATCTGGGGGCAGGTGAATTCCTCTAATGTTCAATCATTCAAGGAGAATCTGACACTGCTTGAATGGAAAATACTCCAATGTAATATTGCTTTTGGAATTATAGTTACTATACAAACCTTTGATATTCCTAACAATATGTTATGCTCCGTGGTAGAATAACAGAAATGTACATCTCATACGGTGCAGGAGACAGTAGTTCTTCTAGATCTAGGTGGTGTTGTTTTGTCAAAGCCCCTCATTCATATCAAAGGCTTAGATTGTGGTGATGTTAATCATTCATTAGTGCTGAGTGACCCTTATTATAAAACCATCTTTGTTGTCATTATTCATCGGGCATAAAATGCTAGCCTGTTAATTCAGACTCAGGATGTTGACAATAGGCGGCCTACAAAGGGCTTGGAAGGGACAGTCCCCCTCCCAATTGGTCTTTCATATGCTAATGAGGGAACTGTTTTGGGTTTACTGGCCTGGTTGGAAATGATTTAGGGTGACACCGGTGCTCTGAGCCTTTATGTTTAGGCTGGCCGCGGGGGCTCATATATCACCCTGATCATTAATCAATTAGCGTCTCCTAGCCACCTGTCGGACACGTCGGCGCACAAAACATTCCTGCCCTTGGGCAGTTGCTAGACGATGATCATCAGTAGCACCACTATTACCTTCCAACCCCTGGGCACACCCCCCCCACCCACCCCCCCAACCCCCTTTATGGTAATACCCTGATGGATTACATAATCACACCCAAACACTGCCCGCAACGAAAAGGGCTCCACTCCAAGAGAAGCAAATCAGAGTGGAAACCACCACAGTGGTTTTTATGGGTCTCCCCCTCCCAACTCAACTGAACAGCGAGTCATTTGCCCTCTGCTGTCACAAACAGAAAAGACGAGGCAGAGAGCAATTGATGCCGACCTTGAAGGAGAATCAATAAGCTGACGGCTATTCAAAAGTGCTGAATGCACACCAACGCTGTATCCTCCATTGTTTTAAATGCAACTGCCTCCAGTGGGGTATTGATAGTCGTGTCACAGTAGCCAAATACATGGGAGCCACAAAGGTCTAACCTGTCAGGGTGTTTGTGATATTAGAGTGAGTCCAGAACAGTGATTTTGTTTAGACTAGATGAACTTACTGCTGACTTCCAGTTAGTGGAAAACTGAACGAGAGAGAGAGAGAGAGAGACAGAGAGGTGAAAAATAGTGGTGTTACAGTTTTCATCGTCTGGGTTGTTTGAAAAGGCTTTGTGAGCTCATGAATCCACTTGAGAGACTTGTGGTGGAAGCGATGGCGATTGAAAAATTCCTCAAAGATTTTCGTTAAACAACTGCCCTCTGCCCAACCGCCGCCAATACTGTTTTTTCTGGAGATTTGTATGTAAATTTGAACACTTATTCACAGGCCCTCGCTGCCACTAGACAATCTCTTTTTCACAGCCTTGCTTCCCTGACAATACCCAGCTCCCACCAACCTCCCATCCAACCCCCAAATGCCTTCACAATTTTTACACTTTTTTGTTATTTGGAACTAATTCTTAAAAGCAGCTGAAGCGATAAGTGGCACTAAAATTAGAGCCTAATCCGCCAACCCTCAATATGGGGACATGGAGAAAGTAGATTTGTCAAGCCTTGATTTAGCAGTATTCTTTCATTATAGAAGTAGCACTCTTCACGCAGCTTAGCGATACGAAATGGCTCAATCAGTCTCATGTGGAACATTTAAGAGGGAAGCAGATGGAGTAAAGGCCTATCTGTGAACCCAGAAAACTTGGCGCCATGCTGGTACCATTATTGTGTTGCCAGCATTGTTATTCCTACCTGCGCTGCACTCTTCAACTCTGAGGGTTCCCCATTGAAAATGACATTGGCTACAAACACTTCTAAAAGCTCCAAACACAGGAGTTGTTTCACTGGGGGATTGTAGAAAATCTGGGCCACTGTGTTGGTTGTGTGTAAAGAGTGCAACACTGGGCTGGGAGTTGCTTTTGTTTTTTTTTGTTTTTTTTCCTCTTTCCTCTTTTAAATCCAACCAGCTCAGGCAAGGAGCCAGCTACCGACATTATCAGGTGGATTTTCAAAAGAACAAAAGCTCCTCTGCGATTCTTTACGCTGCCAGTGGAAAAAAAAGCTGAACAGAAACCCCATCCAGCATAGACACTTCACGTGTGTGTGTGTGTGTGTGTGTGTGTGTGTGTGTGTGTACACACATGTATAGCCCTGTCCTTGGTACTTCAACTAAATTCATTTCTAGATTATTTTCCTGATAATCTCATGCTTTCTTCTATTTACTTATCTCTTCCATAAGGTCCTAAAAACCGGCTGTGATATTACTAGTGCAGAGGTCAAAACTAAAGCTGACAACATGGAGAGGAAAGCATAGTGTATATGTTCTGTCTCACTGTATCTAATCACATTCACACAACATAAATGTATCTCAGAGGCCAAAAGGCCAAATAACAGGTACTTTAGGAAAGATAACTCTGGAAGGGGAAAGAATCTCACACTTGACTGCAAATAAGTAAAGCATAGTTGTATCGCCTGGTATCTGCTGGTGGACAAGCAATGTCGGAGAGAAAAACTACTGCCTGAGCAAGATAAAGGCTATCCACAGGGTACAGAAGCGAAGAGAGGACAGCGGGAAGGAGGGGGGTGATGGGCGACAGGGCAAAGGTTTGACCCCTCGGGGTCAATAGGTGATTAGTAACATTTATCATACCTACGCGAGCTGCCCAAATGAGAAGCCAGGCAGCTTCTCTCTGAAGAATTCACCCGCGTTTCGATGTCAAAGTCCGAATGAAGGCTGGGCGGCACTACAGGCAACCAGATGCCTTGTTTATGGCAAAGACAAATATTGGAATCCCTAAGTGGAAAAACATACTGGCACACGGCAGTGGCAGTGAAACGTTACATCATTTTGAAGATTTAATGAGCACAGCCTGGATCCAATCAAAAGTTTAAATACCTGCCAATGCCAATATAAAAGCTTGTATTTCATGCTTCATGAAAGAGGCTAAATAATAAGTTTCATTGGATAGGAAAACAATGATTGGAGGATGAAGGGGCTGTGGTTGTGGTCGAGGCGGAGGCACAGAGTGCTGTCTAAGTCCTGATGAAAGCCATGCAAGGTATCTGAACACAGAGAATCCATGGAGCCACAGCTCAGCCGCACTGACATTCACATGGAGGAAATGACAAAGAAGCCATTGAGTGCCGGGATCAGATTTGGCAAAGACATATCATAAAACAGCCCACCCCCAGGGGACTGCCCAACAGTGGTTGAAGAAGCACGGCAGCTCTGCATTGTTTTGGTGATCTGGACAAGTGGATCAGAGTTCGAGTGGGTATCCTGGGCCAGCGGCCAACTGAGAATGACAACACGCTGTTGTGCGGAACGACAATTAGGCCACACTCACGCTACAGACATCCATCAAAGTGGAGATGACAGTCAATTTCACATATAAAACAAACACAGTCTTCTTGTTAGCCATTTCATAACTTGTGCATGGGCAGAAAATCCACAATGACTCTACTAGAAGTAAAATGCACAAACAAAACACAAATTAGAGATGGCATCCCATTTTCACATCCCACACCTCCAACGCACAGAAATTAACTGTTTTCAGTTGCAAACCCAAGCTTCCAAGACTCTCGAGTGTTTTCTCAACATCACTCAAGCGTTTGGACGATCCAAAAGGGGTCTGCATCACTACATTTTTGTAATTTTCGGAAATTTACAATCTGACAAACTTTTTCCGTAGTTTAAGAGGTGCTGTTGCAGCATCATCCCACAAAAAAATTATAAGGTATGTTGTCCAATGCAACACCTGCTGGCAGGAATCCATGAAGAAAATAAGAATAACATAATGGAGTAGAGGTTAATTATAATCCAGGGAACTATCCACAAAAACAATATAAAGCTGAACTAAAATGAACAATTTCAACCAACAGCCCCACAGCATGCTGCTCCATTCCCACAACAGACCGGACAGGTGTGGGTTGAACACAGAAAAGTGTACAAAGACTATACAATAACAAACAAAAAGAATACGTATGTAATTGTTATTTGATATTTAAATTCAGATATGAGCACATGGGAACAGCCCTATTTTGATAGCTCTACATCTAAAACAATGTTACCCTTTGTTTAAGGACAGACAGTGCTCACTCAGTGCTCAGATGATGAACACACCTGTTTTCAATTTGTCACCTAACGAGCAGATGCCCTCCAACAACACTACAAGCTGAGCAAAGGAAACATTAAATAGACATTCTATCAGCGCCACTGTCATTCTGCTGTTTGTTAAAGTTAACTGAAATAGAACTGGTTGAACACTAATACAATAATTCCACACTTCACGGAGGGGGGGGGGGGGGGGGGGGCAGAGCTAAATCGAAAGGCAAGAGAAAGAGAAAAGCCCTTTCACATGTGCATAGGTGTAACAATGGGCAGAGCTCCAAATGGTCTGCAAACATTTTTCTCCTCATTTTTCACATTCCTACTTCCACCACTGTCCGTATTCACTGCTAGATCACAGCAGACACCTCTGCATTGGGAGTGATAGAGGAACAATGTGAGAGAGACAGAAGGAGAGCAATCAAAATCAGCATCAAGGTCTGAATAGAATATTTTCCCAGCCAACATTTTAAATTGATACTAGAGATGGCCCGATACCATTTTTTTCTTCCCGATACCAATTCCGATTCCGATACCTGAACTTGCGTATCGGCCGATACCGAGTACCGATCCGATACCAGTGTGTCATATATTTTATTATGTTTTAACAGCTGTATACTACTATCCCTATATGGATGTGATATGATTTCTATCTTTGTTGTCGGTCTGGCTCAGGTTAAACTCTTTGTGAAACATCAACAAACACAAACATTGAATGCTACAGAACTTTCTTTTTTTATCCAGTTAGACGGTCAGTTATAACGGAAAAAGAAAAATAAATAAACTACTTTTAGGGATTTTCTTTAGGGCTTTATTACGCAGTATAGGATCGGTGCATAAACTCCAGTATTTCCCGATACCAGTGTTTTAGGCAGTATTCCCGATACCGATACTGCCTAAAACGCTGGTACACCTCTAATTGATACAGCAGGAAAAGCCCAGGTGTTAACTAATAACTTTAGCCATGGCTCAGTTCAATTTTAGTGTCTCAGTAAGCCATATACCAGTGAGCCATTATGCACAATACCAGGAGCTAGAATTGGCCAAACTAAATAGGATGCAGCCATTTAAATGGTATTAATTGCACCTGTGCTTTTCCTGCTATGTGTCAAAAGGTCTGCAGTGAAAAGGTCTGTATATATATTGATGGACTGACTCTTCTTACACCTCTACTCCACATTTACAGTGGAACAGCCGGTATTCAACAGACACCAGGAACAATATCTAATTTTCTGTAGCCTCTTTATCGATGTCATGTACCAATGATCACTTCCGCTTTATAAAAGTGTGTTCCTGTTTGGAACGGGCCGAATGCTTGGTTGCCAGTATTTTTTTCTTCTAAATTCTCCCAAACAACATGTGACACAGAATGCAGTTATAAAATGCTTGGTTCCCAGTATTGCTGCATGCAGCATTGTCAGGTGGCTGGTCCGTTCAAAGTGTCAACGAGAACAGCTCATCCAATGGTAAATTTGCCTCTCGTTCACCCCTTCACATACACCGATGGTGATGTAGAAGGCCACTGTTTGTTTGCTACAAGGTCTTTTGTTAGCTACTTGAAATGTGTCACAAGGAAGCAGCCCAAACCACTTAAGATCTGTTTCCTTGGGTTCTTTTACAATTCAATAAAACTCTTAACTGTGTGGATCTGTGTTGCTGCATCCACATCCTTGTGTTTGGGTTCCCCCAAACTATGTTTGATTTTACATTATATCTACAAAGAAACTAATAACAACTAACACAGTTATTTGTATTAATATGCATAGCTATTTGTTTGAGAAAGCAATCAGGAGTTATACATAATAGTGTTCACAGTTATGAACGTAGTTGAATGTATTGATGTAGAAGCTTTCCAACATTATGGCCAGATGTAGCCTCATTCATTTTTTCTTTGATTTTCTTTTTTTTTTTTGCAATAAAATAAACATAGCTGCAGCAATCTTAAATTAGGTGTGTCCCAGGCTGATCTGCAGGATGGGGATTGAGGCCATCAAGGTATTTTTTTAATGGATTATATAAAAACTCTATCTCTTTCTGAACCTTTGTTTGTCATAATCCATTGCACCCTTTAAACACTGGAAGATTTTCCTAAATGCCCAGCATTTGCGTTGCAAAGAGTCCATTTTATTTCTACTGTACTTTAGAGCCAGTTTGCAGGTGGAAATAAAGTGCTGCATTTGAACTTCAGTATCTTGTTAATGCTGTGGATAAGGAGAGAATGTCTCGATCGTGTTTATATCTTCCTTCCACAAAAAATACACCCTTTTTTCTCTGTGGATACCATAAAAAACAATACAGGCAACACATTATCATTGGAAACTGTAAGGAAAGCAGTGATGCAGGCTGTGTTTTGTTAATGCAAAGCGATTTAACATATCTTATTGTGTAGGAAAAGACATTCCTAGTACAACTGTGGACAAAAACACAGCCAGATTGTGAAATAGCAATGGGCACCAAGTTAAGTAGAAAGTGACTAAGAAAACTAGAAATAGCTGATGTGTACAAATGAGAGGTTCGGCAGAAATCACCCTGGAACACGAAGCAGAGTGGTGCAGAGAAGCCTCCTGGAACACAGTCAACACATTTCACACAGGCAGGGTCTGGAAATAACACGCTTGGGGCTTCCACCTTCATTTAGATGAAAATGGACCTCCTCAAGAGGAAATAAAGCCATTTTTAACTCCCCCTCTCACTACGAGTCGGCCTCCTATAATGTGCCCAGTCAATGGACTGTGGGTTTATTCAACTGCAGGCAGCCCAAAGCACAGCCATAAATAATGTAGGGCAGCTCACATGAAACCCTAATCACCATTGTGCTGTCACCCAACAGAGAAGATTGCTTGTTTAATTTACTGCGCCGCATCTGTCTCAGTTCTGCCCAATTTACTTCTCACAATTTCAATTGGCAAGTACTCCAGGTATTTATCAATTTGCTTTTCATCCAATGCCATGAATCAATAAGAAGGCAATATTCATGTATAGAAGTCTGTGTGTTTGTGTAGGCACGTGTGTGCGCACATGTGTTTCGAGTGTGATGGTGTGTATGTGTGACATGAAGAACAAACAAAAAAGCTGCAGCTTGTGAAACAACAAAGGCTATGAACACTCAATAACCTGAGACTCATTATTGGCCATATACAACGCACTTCATTACATTACTATTCCATTAGCATGCAGACATTTGCATATTACAGTCACCTTTTTACAGAGGCTGTTGATCATAAATGGCAGCCATATGCTGCCTGGTGTGCCATATTACAGAATTATTACTGCGACACAAAAAGCCAAGAAAAATGTAAATTATGGTGGAACAAAATGAAGTACAAAACCAATCAAAGGATCTGCTGTTATTGATTGAGTCAGAGTGTCTCACTGACTGAATGAGTATCATTTACATCCACGAGTTATGCTTTCTCGCTGACAAACCTCTGCACGCTGAGGCCTAGTTTGCTGGGTGCATTTCTGAGATACTTTCCTCAAAAATAAATGTACTGTTCATGTATTTTCTTTATGCGTAAACTACCAAAAAACAACAATTTATTTAGCTTTTATAGGAACAAAACATAGAAGATGAATTACTGCTTTATAAATCAACACAAAGGTAAATGTAACTAGCCCCTAATCATCTTTTGCTGCAGTGTTTTGGGGGGTAATTTGGGCTAGACGCCCACTCCTCCAGCGGCAAACACAGCAATCCAACAGGCTCTGTGCCGCAACATCTCAGCATGACAGATATTTGGTGCGATGGCTCTTCTGTACTGTGATGACAGCCCATGGAGACAGAATAAGTGGCAGAGGCTCACTAGCTACATAGACTTGGCAGCAGAGCAGTATGACAACGATGCTATGAGCTGAGCCACTTACTAGCTGTTTGAGCTAGCAGCAGCAAAGAGTGGTATCATCTTTGTTCGGGACCATTATCTCTCCACCGTGGTGTTCACTTCACACTGATAAATGTGGCCTAGCAACTCGAGCTAATGTGCAAGCAGCTGCAGCCACAGCAGCTGGGTAATACACTGTCAACTGCCACATACGCCCACACAGGAGGCACAATAGAGGGGATTTGTTCCACTGAAATCAGTGTTAAGATGTGTTGGTGTGTGTGTAGTGCTTTGAAACTGGACATGGCCACTGCGCAGGAGACTCACATGTAATGTTCCCTATAAGTAACCACTACAGTGTTAACAGATTATTGTTGTAACCTGGAGTAGATTTGTTTGTTTAAAGTCTAGTTTTCTAGCTAAAACTCCAATGATTCTCAGGTTTCAGCTTCTCCAATGTGAATATGTTCAGCTCGTCTCTGTTTTTATCATGGTTTTGGAAGATAATGAAAGTAATCGTGCGTTTCACAGCAATAATCTGGAGCCATTTGGTGTGACGAGTCCAATTGTTTTGTCTACTTTAATATAATCTATCTGGCACCTGAGCAATCTTTTTGATATACATATTGTCTATATTTCAAATTACCTACAAAAAAGAGTAAGACTAAAATTATACCAAGTAAATATGAAAATGAAAGGTTTTGTTCCTCTGGACAACTAACCAAAAATCACTTTAATGTCATAACTAAACACACACACATTTGGCACAGAGCAGTACTGGTATTATCAAGGAGTGCTTAAGGACAGATTGGCTGGTCAGACATCTGTGTAAGTGACACCAGCTATCTGGCTAGCTGTCTCACTCATGGCAGCAGAGGGTTAACTTGGCAGCTGAGCTGTACAGTGCAGCTCTAAAAGGAATATTAACAGCATGTCCCTCAGTGCCGACTGAGAGAGAGCAACAGGAAAAAAGGAGGACGGAGAGAAAAGGAGAGTTTGAGAAAAGGCAAAGAGCAAAGGGGCGGGTGTGCGAATCCAATTTCCAGTGACAGTGCGCTAAGGATCACTGTTTCAGTGAAAGAACATATCATCTGTCAAAGTTAATGGCAGTGTCCTGGGGAAAATGAAGGAAAATAGAATGGAGACCATTCATTAAGAAGGTGCGGGATGGGGGGGGGGTGTCGAAGCCAACGGTCTACTCCACTGTCTCCACAGGGAAATAAATATATACGCAAGCCATTATTTGTGCATTGACGAGGTTGCAAATGCAGCCACGATCAAGGACTGGTTCTCATGCTACAGAGATAATATTAGCGCAGATGCCTGAACAGGAATCTGTGGGCTCGAGCACAGAGCTATCACTGGGAATGAAGAGGTCGGCCTGGCTGCCTGGTAGGACGGCTGGCGGGCCAGCTAACAGGCCCGGCCAGTCTGTCTCTCACTCAGAGCTGTGGATGTACTCAGAGGAAGCAATTGATACCATTGTTTTATGGAGAGGAGGGTGTAGGGGGATTAAGAACCAACAATAGGACTCTTTCACTCGAAATGTCAGCCGTCATGCCGGGGGACTGTCCGACTGGGCAGAGACACTTTAGCAAAAACGCCAAGGTACAAAATGAGTGTGGAAAATAGTATGAAACCCTGTGACGAGGGCAATGAAACAGTGAGACATGGGCCAGAACGTTCCCCTGCCAAATGGTAGAAATGCAACCTCAAACATGGGACAACAGGCTATGGGAAACTTTACAACGCAGATCATGTGAGACCATGTCAAACAGAAACACAAGGCTTTTAATATATTGTTGTTTTGTGTGTGTGCGGAGGATCTGTTAGTCTAAAAACAAGCAGTACAGCTCTGCAAATAATTATGTCAATGATTTCAAGGTCTACCAAAACAAGCGGTAGCTTGAAACGCATTCAAAATCAATAACCAGGATAATAGGTTATATGGGTCTTTAGCTCAGCCTCATTAGGAAAAAAAGGAGACAAACGTGGCCTGATTCTTCAGGCAAATTAACATAGTGAGGAACCTAAAATATCACAACTGATGATCCACTCTGGGACATGTTATCATGAGACTATACAACGGAGAGATACAAAGTTCTCTCTCTGAGTGCTTTGATAACCCCACTGGCCTCGGACCTCTTTGAAAATCTCACTCTGAAGGTTTGAGGTGAATATAAAGAGCAAGTTGAAGTGAGGTACCCTGCCGCTTTAAGGCTGGGATGAAACAGAGTTATTCTACCACTCTGACCTAATTGCTCTCTCGCTCTCCCGACATGAACACTGGGAGCTGTGCACTCTGACACGTAAAGATTATTTAATACCATCAAAGCCATAAAAAGAGGAATAAAAAGAGGCGGTGTAAAAGAGGGGGCTAGTTAACCATTGCGAGGCTGGCAGGGCCGAGCAGTCCATGTGGAAAGCAGCGGAAAGAGAATCAGTATGCAAAAGCAGGCCTGTGTAACTGCCGCCGGCCGATGTGAGTGGAGCTCCCACATCCCAACATCACAGCGGCTCCAGAACTCCCCCTCCAAAGAAATCCCACTCGGCTTCGGCTACACTCTCCTGGTATCGGCTCCCACCCTTCTTCTCTCCTGCTTTTCCCACACTCGCCCAAGTCCCTAAAGGCAGTGACTACGTCATTGGGCACCACTGCCAAACCACTGTAATATACCAATTTATTTCTACTTATTCTAACAGAGTGTGGGCCTGTTTCATTTAGGTCAAGGCTGGTTTTATTAGGGTAAAGCTACACTGCTTGATTCCACTGGACTCAATTTGTAGAAGTGTTTCTCTATTAGGCCAAAGACTTCTGACAAATGGAACTTTTAATGAAAGGCAATATCAGCAAATTGGTAAACCTACACATGTACACATCAAAACAATGTCTAAAAAGCTAACAATAACCCTGTTTTTTCCTATTTACAGTAAGTGAAACTTTAATTTGGCAGTGGGGTTTTTTCACTTTAACTACTTCCAACTCCAGAAACAGAGCTACCACCAGTGTGTGGGTGGGACTGGGTAGAGGTGTTTACCGTTCGGCAAGCACTGGGTGACACCTCCAGGTTGCCCTGCCATTGGGGGGAGCGTGTCTCATCTGTCAGTGCCTGATGAGTTTGTGCTACACAGGCTCATGAGTCAGCCTGGCTCGTCAACAACAAGGGAGCAGGCTGCTGTGGCCAGGCTGTGTGTAGACCGCTACAGACAGAAGCAAACCAAACCACCTGACACACTGAGGGCTTTTTTCAGGGAAAGCTAGGTCCAATGCCAAAAGTAGCCAAGCGTATAGCTCTATAATATTTCCTCTTCTGTTCTAATAGGAAAAGCTGGCTAGATCTGCATTCTGCATCCCCCCCCACACACACACACACACACACACACACACACGCTATTGGTGGTTTATGTGTTATTTGTGAAGGATGCTATCTTGTGACTGAGATCAAAACGATTATCAAGAATCGACAATGTGGTGACCTACTCAGCTGTGTGGATGACACCATTTATAACACCTGATAGTAATACGAGGAAGGAAAAACACACCTACCGTGCCATGCAATATTAAAAAATAGGTCACTCAAAATGTGTATTCAACAAAGTTGATAATAGTTTTATACAATTGCTCCACAAAAACGTAAAAAAAAAAAGATAATTTAGAGAAATCTATTGAATACATAAAAAAAACAGCTGAGCAGAATCAGCTGACAGATTGAACTGCCCAATATTCTGCACACAAATGTATCCAAATGTGAACAATCCAACCAACCTTTAATAACTCACTTTTCATGCAGCGAAGTCATCTGTTCCACAGGTAATAAGCAAATCAATCAAACATGACAAACACAACTGAAAGAGCTAGGAGCCGCTGACTCACTACTACTGTGTTTTTAAAGAACAAAGACGAAAAAAAAGTTTCTTTCCAGTGTCATTCACACTTGACTTTACAATCTGCAGAGGAAGGAAAGGGACACTGCGAGGGAGTGGGGCAAAGTGTATGCCGCTGCCACCACGATGATGACACATTTAGTGCCATGTGAAGCCGAGGCGTGCAAGGCCTTTAACTGGCACTGTTCACACGAGGAGAGAGCCAACTTCCCGTTGACGCTTGTCAGAGAGTGTTAGTATCACAAAAAACAACCACCTCGTGCTGCGTAACAGAACACTACTGCATAACAAATAAGTACAACACTGGGAAGTTTAACATTTTAAAAAGACGCACGGTTAATTTCTGGGTTCTCTAGTTTTGAATATATTGTTGCGAGAAACAATGAAATCATTTCTGCTCTAGGAGGCAGCATGAGAAAAAACATGTGACTAGAGCTTCTGTCAAGAATGATTTGAGGATATCTCTCCAAAACTCACTATGTTAGATATTAATATATGAGATGAGCATGACATGGGATCAGGTATCTCAATACGACTAGACAGCAGATAAAAAAAAAGTTATAACAAAGTCTAAAGCTTATTATCAAAATCATGATAATATGTGACAGTTTAGAGGTCAGGTAAACAATCTTGGGTTTAGCCCAAGCCTTCCCAATTACAGCGGTGGCACAACATTTAAGTGTGAATCACACAAAGAGAGGAGGTGACAGGGTGGGAAAACCCTCAGACACACCAAATTTTCCACTGAGTGACTTCCTCTAATCAATGCATCTTGCTCTGAATGTCACAGGTTGTCACAGAAAAAGGGCATCTTCTTCTGCTTCCTCCAGCCCCACCCCACAACAAAAATCGGTCTGCGCTGCCATGCCTGCTGCAGCCAGTAATGCGGAAGCATAAATATAGCGTCACAAAATATCATTCAACGAATCACGCCGTGCCAAAGTGCACAGAGTAAACAGGTTACTCAAATGAAAGGGAACATCTGGAAAGTACTTGTTACAGCTGTAAAAGTAGGTTAATGCGCACTGTAATCTGTGGTTTAATTTAACAAGACAACATTTTACAAGATAACACTGATGACTTTCTGATGCTGCAGGGTATGTAACTCACATATTATAACACCTCAAATTGCCACATTATCTTGCAAGGTGTAATCATGGGTGTTGACAAATTAAGGGACATATCCGTCAGTTTGCAGTGGTACTTTAAGGCACCGTTTTCAGAAGAATGCGTGTGTGTTTTGGGTCATCAAGTTTGCAGCTCAAGAATAGAGCACATCAAAAGAATGCAGGCTGTGGTTGCCCCTCTGCTATGCCTGTTTACCCATTACAGCACACTGAGGAGAGGAAGTGGGCTACTGATGTGATCGATATCAACAGCAAAGTATACTATATGTACTCAAGCAAAGTTCACCTCAAGCCTTGAGTACCCGCAATGAAGCAATATTGATCAAAATTAGCGAAAGAAGTAATACATATTTCTCCACATTCCGTTGTTTGACGTTGCAAAGACAAACAAGTGGGTACAGACGCTCAGACACACATCATTGCATGTTTATTACTCTACATGTCGGCATTTTTTTTAAATGCCAAGCTAGATAGTTGGCAAGTTGCCTCTTGTTAATTGACTCGCCGAAACTGTCAGCGCTGAAATGTGTTCCAATGTCTTTACAAGCTAACGTTACATTGAGGAGCGTTAGCTTTGCATGCTAGCCGCCCTAACAGACGTCATGTCCACTAAACATAATGTCGCTCGGACAAACACATATAGCTATAGTTTCTTTTCTTTTGGTAGCCACGATTTACCGACTTGACAGGAGTTTCGGACTCCAATTAATCAGCCCGTTTCTGGCAATGAACGGCGTTAAAAACGTGTCACACTCGCGCACATTATCACCGTGGCCATGCATGGCGCGTTCAAAATCCTCCAGGTACCGTTTAATACGGTACCGGGTTAACCTCCTATGGAGGCTGAGACCTGCATGCATGCTGTCAAATGATGATGACAAGCTGTCAATGGCAAGTGGATGGTAATACCTGGGACCTGTTGACTCCTCCTCCCGGTACCCTCGGGCTGCTGGTGGAAGTTCAGCCGCGCAGCTGTATTTCTCCGCGGTGGTACTCTTTTCAAAGTTTTCTGCCGACTCTTCAATCTGCAAACGGTGGCTATCACGAGCTCCGGGTGACTTAGCCCCCACCGGCAAACCGTAATGTACGTTAAGAGACGGCGAGCCGCTTTCAGAGAGCAGGCAAGTTTGGCACAGCTTTCGCGAATGCAACCATTACAGTCACGTTCTCTGGCTGCGAAATCCAACACCAGCTCTGACCCCGCCCCTTTCCTTTTCTGGGGGCCAGTCCTCAAAAAGTGGATGTCCTGCTCCCTCCAGATGTGTTCAGTGCTCTGCTGAAATGATGTGAAGCAACAACAAAAGTACAGCACTCGTTTTGTTGCATTTTAAGTGTGTTTCATCCTTTTATAGCTCTTTTATGATTCTGTAAATGTGCATAAAACTCCTTTTTTTCTATTAGCAGCCAAAGTCCAAAGCCAAAGACTCAGTTTCTTGAGTTGCAAAATAACTAATTTTATACTTAACCTTTAATGTAAGGTTAAAGTCAGTGGTGTCTCCGGTGAATGTGTGATTATGCAATTTTAGATATTTTTGAAAGTAATGCAACCAAACACAGGCTTGCAACAGAGAGTGCAAGCCAAAGATACTAAAATACACATTTTACACAAGCCTCAAAACGTGGAATTTTGGCAAAACATGGATGAATAAGTATTTTACTTTTGCAAGGAAAATAAAAAATGTTGCATTCGGAATATAATGCATTCGGAATATAATGCCTTCATTATACGACCGTATAATAGGAACGTATATGCTACACATTTCAGACTGTAGGAATACATGGGCTTCACTCCCAAACTATATCTTTCATCAATCATGTATGATTATTTTCTTTATAGTACATTTCCCTATTTTGTCATGCTTTAAAAATTTAAACTTATAAAATGTCAACTCTATATCATTGTTAAGGGACACCAGAGAAGTGGAGACTTTCTTCTGATTTTATTCAAATATGCATCATTTGTATAAAATTTTAAACAATCTGGCCTTTCCTCTACTGCGTGACTATGCCTTCCTGTCCTGCTGAAAACACCCTTAAAGTATCTAAAATATCTTCCATCACAGATTGTACTGTATCCTTTTTTCATACTGCATTTGGGAAGTCAGCTCCTTCTGTGAAATCCAGCCTTCAGGGGAACTCTCTGCCAGATCACATAAAGAGCTGCAGCTCTTTTGCCAAATTATACATTTATAACTAACTACTGACTCTGCATTTTATTTATATACTAAACCCTTCATCTGATTTTAAAATGTGTCTATAATTTACATTTTATTTAATTGCAATATGTTATGTGATCTACTGTTGTATATTTATGTTATTCCTCTTTTTTGTGATGATATCATAACTCTGTGTGCATGTTTTTAATTGTGCCTGCAAATTTTATCTCAAATTAGCTCTCAGCTTGGCTGGCTGTTTTAACAGCTGATACAATTTACTGTACATGGCTCATTGGAGAAATTAAATATAATGATCCAAAAAAGCTCACAAACCGTGAAATTGTTTCTGTAATATGTAAGCAATTGTTTAAGACAAAACTAGTCATAAGAGTCCATATATTTGCATGCATACATATGGACCTTTCATTTACTTGTTGATCAACTGTAAAATAATTGGTGGCAATTACTTAATCATTTATATTGTAAATTAAAAACTCTATATTTTTTAAGCAAAAAGAAACAAAAATGGTAAATAGCAGTTGATTGTTTTCGACATCAACTGAAGCTCCGGTAATGTGTGATTTGTCCTTTATTTTTCACTCTGCAAATAATTGGTCAATCAAAAATATAAACAATAGTTTGAGCAACAGTTAAAATAACTGTTATGCAGCTTTAATGTTCCCATGTATACTCAAGCGTGTGTAATGTATGTGTGTGTGTACACAGGTGTGGATACAGTAGTAGGTGCAAAGAAGTGCGTGCATCTGTTTGCGTTGTGTTCCATGGTAAAGCACAGGTTCTCTCCTGTCTGTCAGATGTGACTGCTACACTCAATAGCTTTCCGCCCCAGAAAGCAAAGTTTTGTGACAGGTGGTAGATGTGAAACCCCTTGTCCTATATGATTGGACAAAAGGCCACAAGACAGCTAGTGACATACTCTGCCTCAATGTTTACCTTCTCAGTTGATTTTCATCTTTTCCTGGGAGCACTGACACTGCTATAGAGAGGGTGCGCACGACAGCATCCTCCTTGTTTCCCCTGTTGCCTTTAAGGCTTTCTTATACAAAAGCTGTGAGTGGCACTAAGCTGTGTTAGTTGTCACACATCACCAAACAAGTGAGGAATGCAGTGCTGGGGGGGAGGGTTGGTTGTGACATGGGACACACAGGCATGCAAGTAACCATGAACTGAGGGAGTCATCAAATGCTAAAAGTACTGGTGAAAGTAACTGCTGTCATAACAGAATAGTTGAAGCGATGGAACTGTCTTATTTCACTGCCATCTGACTGGTGGAACTGAGGCCCAGCATGTGTGTGTATAGCATGTGTTCATGTAGACTGGATGGGCTCGCCATCGTTCACTATAACTGCAGCGTGGGGATTTGTATTGTGTAGCGTTGTGTTTCCTCTACATATCTCTAGGTTGGATAGTAAGGCCTCTGGGGTCTCCTTAGCCCAGCTGCATCCTCCACTTGTAGCCAGGTTTACACTGGAAGTTACTGGAGTTGAATCTTAATGGCTTACCGGCCCTAGTACAGCTCCCCGCTGCTCTGAGATACACATACAGTGGGGGAAATAAGTATTTGACCCCTTGCTGATTTTGCAGGTTTGCCCACTTACAAAGAATGCAAAAATCTACAATTGTAATCATATGTACATTCTAACAGTGAAAGACAGAATCCCAAAGAAAATTCCAGAAAATCACATCATATGAATTTATTAAAATTGATAACCATCTGATGAGGAAAAACAAGTATTTGACCCCCTGGACAAACAGCAAGTATTCTGGCTCCTACAAGCCAGTTAGTCTTTCTTTAAGACACAGCCCCAATCCGAACCAATTATCTACATCAAATACACCTGCCTCACCTCGTTACCTGTATAAAAGACACCTGTCAACACCCAAACAACCAGCATCCAACATCACCACCATGGGCAAGACCAAAGAGCTTTCTACGGACATCAAGGACAAGATTGTTGATCTGCACAAGGCTGGGATGGGCTACAAGAGAATCGGAAAGCAACTTGGAGAGAAAAGATCAACTGTCGGTGCAGTTATCAGGAAATGGAAGAAGCACCACACCACCGCCAACCTCCCTCGGTCTGGGCCTCCACACAAGATCTTGCCTCGTGGGGTGTCCCTGATCATGTGAACGGTGAGGAATCATCCCAAAACCACAAGGGGGGAACTGATGAATCAACTGAAGGCAGCTGGGACCACAGTTACAAAAAGAAACGGTTGGTAACACACTACGCCGTCATGGATTGAAATCCTGCAGCGCACGCAAGGTCCCCCTGCTCAAGAAGAAACATGTACAGGCCCGCATGAAGTTCGGCATTCACCACCTGGACGACTCAGAAGAGGCCTGGAAGAAGGTGATGTGGTCAGATGAGACCAAAATAGAACTTTTTGCCTCAACTCAACTCGTCGTGTTTGGAGGGCAAAGAACACCGAGTACAACCCAAAGAACACCATCCCCACCGTCAAGCATGGTGGTGGCAACATCATGCTTTGGGGGTGCTTTTCAGTCAAGGGGACGGGACAACTCCATCGTATTGAGGGGAGGATGGACGGGGCCATGTATCGTGGAATTCTGGACCGACATCTCCTTCCCTCAGTGAGAGAGCTGAAGATGGGTCGAGGATGGGTGTTTCAGCACGACAACGACCCTAAGCACACCGCCAAAGCAACAAAAGAGTGGCTGAAGAAGAAGCACATCAAGGTTCTGGAGTGGCCTAGCCAGTCTCCAGACCTGAATCCGATTGAAAATCTTTGGAGGGAGCTTAAAATTCGAGTTGCCAGGCGACAACCTCGGAACCTGAATGATTTGGAGGCTGTCTGCAGGGAGGAGTTGGCCAAAATCCCTGCCGAAATGTGCACAAACCTTGTCACCAACTATAAAAACCACTTGACATCTGTGCTGGCCAATAATGACTTTTCTACAAAATATTAACATGCTGTTTGTCCAGGGGGTCAAATACTTGTTTTTCCTCATCAGATGGTTAGCAATTTTAATAAATTCATATGATGTGATTTTCTGGAATTTTCTTTGGGATTCTGTCTTTCACTGTTAGAATGTACATATGATTAAAATTGTAGATTTTTGCATTCTTTGTAAGTGGGCAAACCTGCAAAATCAGCAAGGGGTCAAATACTTATTTCCCCTGTATAGACTGCATTTCAGCATGTACTGTACAGCCATACTGACATGTCAAGCATAGTGAAAAGCCATGTGATACATGTTCCATTTCATGCTTTACATAGCCTCCCTGTATGCAAGCAAACCTTCAGAATGACACGCTTAACACAGTGGTTTGGAAGGCATTAGTTTTGTGTCAGTGCTACTGTACAGAAAGACAGAAAATCTGAATTTGGACATGCTTCAAAGATCCAAGATTTCTAATGCTGCCTTCTCAATTTTCAAGACTTTCAAGGAGACAAGCCTGACATTGACATGGAGGATTATGTACAGTGTGCATACAGAATGTCTGCCTATGCTTTTGGTTAGTGGAAACATTTTCAGTGGTAGTAGTTGTGTTCTTTTCAAAATGGGAGATCAATTACCTCAGTGGTTCCCAAGCTAAGGGTCAGAATCTCCCAAGGGGTCAGACGATGTATAAGGGGGTCCCAAGTTGATTAACAGGATAGGAAAACAAACAAAACTATACAGACTACATAAAACCCTGCTTATTTTTACAGACTGTCCTCTAATGTTAGCTTTTTTTTTTGTCATGGATAGTTAGATAATTTTACCAATTTAGTCCAAATAGAGTAAGGGAAATAAAATCATGATGGTTAACAATTAGACATTGCTTTGTTTTAAAGGGATTGTTTGACATTTTGGGAAAAGCGTTCTTGCTGAGCGGAAGCTTCATATTTACCAATCAGACACCTAACTCTCGGCAAGACAGCGAGAAAGCCATTTCACAAAATGTTCTTATTCACCAGAACAAAAGATTGGCAACTACTACATTACTTAAAGGTGCAATATGTAATACTGACAGCTAGTGTTTAAAATAGTTACTGCAGTACAAATTCAAAATACTGGAGAGAGTTCTCCGGTCTACCCCGCCCCCTCCTCGCCAGACTCGAAGCTCACAGAGGTTGCCAAGGCTGAGTCCGCAGCATCCATAGTCTCGCTTTGCCAGACCCTCCTCCAAAGCGCGCTGAAGGAGCATCCACAACAATGTTGCTAGACGCTTGTCTCACATAGCCAGACGTTATTTCACAGCACAGCAGAGCAGCTAACGTTAGATGCTGGTTATATTGACGGTCATAGAAGCTAAACACACTGCAAACTTACGGTCCTCTCTTCCCAATTTACAGCCCCCCTCTCTTGGCTTAATAAAACTCACCGTTGTCGGCTACGGCCGCTGAACAGGCTAACGTTACACGTTGTAAACAGCTTGCCTGGTCCTCCAGTAACGTTAGCTGGGTTAGCATGGCGGCGTTAGCCAGGACCAGTTGGGATCACTTTACTGGCTGTGTCTCAGTTTGTTTTTGCGAGAAACCAACTTGGGTACTCTAGCTATATAATTCAATGTGAATCATCCCTCCTCTGGGGAGCGGGGAAAACATTTCCAGAGAAGTGCGCAACGCTTTAAGGCACTACTACTGATTTTGGTAAAACTGGATTATATTTTATGGAGAAAATGTTTTCTGATTTCCCTCTAAAATCCTCCGGCTGCTCTGCCTCAGCTAGTCCCTGTAGATGGTCATTGTTACAGGACTGTAGTGGAGCGTCTCTCTCATGTTTTATTTTACAAGGCACCTGGTGAGCCCCTTAACAGGTGCTAAGTTTCCGCCTCTAAACATTGGGTGCCTATTGACCGTCCACTGTGAGGGTCCACTATTTCCAAAGTGTGGTAACATTAGCCAGCCTGATCAATGTTTTCACCCCCAGCAGAGGCCAAGTACCACATGTCATGGTCTGGTTCAGAGAGAAAAAGATAGGATGGTAGAGACAGCCAGGGGGCCCTTCCTCTGGGTAGGGTGTCACCCACACAAACAGAAACATTTCCAGTTCCCCAAATGTCAGTGGGCAATTACAGTGAGGCATCTAACACACCAGGACAACATAACGTCAGAAAGGCCAGCAGTCTACCAGCCTTTCTTGGGTATACCTGAGGATGTGAGCCCTGGTGTAAGAGAGAGAACCATGAAGGTGCCAAGGCTTGCTGGTCAATCACCACCCACAGTCCTTTGGCTTTTAATTGGTCCACTCTTGCTGCTGCCCCCCTAAAACCACATATTTATTTGGAAATCCCAGCAGCCAGCCATTCATCACGCTGCAACTCCCCTTTATTAGCTTGTCATCCACAGTAAAGTGTAATGGTGAAACTGTCAAGCAGCCACCATAGAAAGCACTTCACAGCAATGCTGAAGTTTAGACGATCAGGCTTAATAAAAGAGCCTTTCTGAATATATCACAATAACGATGATATCACACCACTTAAAAGTTTAAAAGAAGCTACCCTGCCAGTAGCTGAATGTGCCACCTGTGTTTTAAGTGTCTGGACAGGCGTGCTGAAAAGCGACATAGCTTTCTCATTGGTTCACATCATGGCGCTAGGTTGTAAAGAATAAAGAAAAAATGAGTGAGGGGAAGAAAACGAGTGCAGATGAGATTGTATCAGCCGCACGGAAACAGTTAGCCAAGCCCCAAAGCCTCCTTTAAACTGCAAATGGATGTTAAGAAACAGCTTTCACTCAGAACACATTCAAATAACATGCCACCAACATGCAAGAGGACAGACATTTCCACACACACACTACCACCACCGGCACGGCACTGCCACACACAGGGACAGCCCTGCAAACCCACCCACGTCCTTACCTAATCTCACCTGCAAGAGAGAAAACCCATTATACAGTTTAATTTTCTCTTTCTCAATTTTTCCCCTCCTGGTGAGAAAAAAAAGATGATTTTTCAAACCTCTGACAGCCGAGCCTTTCGCAGGATTTAGTCCATCTGAAAACACGTGGTAAGCCTTGTGGAATGTTTCAAATGATTCCCAGATGTGGGCCGCAGACAGGTTTAACCCATTCTTTTCCCGCTCAGCGGCAGGGAGGTGGTATAAAGGAGGCCTTGCCGGGAGAGAGTCTAAGCACTATCAAAAAACTTTTATCCCTCTCTGTCGATTTTTGTTACTTTCAAAGCATTAGGGCTTACTGAACTGTGGCTTAATGTAATTTGCCGTAAAGCTAAAAATGGAAGTCCTTTTATGCTGCATTACCCAAGAATAAAGAATGCGAGAGCGCTGCTTTTTCCAGATGACTCAGCAATCGCAGGGACCTGGAAAAGTTAAGGAAAACACGGTTATTGAGGACAATTCATACTCCCGACATGGTTAACATCTCGCTGCATTGCTCAACGGACTTTTCTTGGCTTTTTTGCTCCTGCAAAGCAACTTGTAACAAAGCATAACATTTATCATGTATCAGCTCAAAAGCAACGCCTCTCCAGGCATTTAATGTAGCCTGCTGGGTTTAGCAAATGCCATATAAAAGAAAACCAAGACTTAAGCTTACTTAATGCTTCACTTGAACGTCATCATCGTGGTTTACATGGTACGATTAAGCCAGGACTCAAAACGGGGATTGCTGGATCGTTTTATGAAGGACATTGTTGTTGTTGTTACACTCCCAAAGATGGCGGTTTTGATGAGATAGGGAGGGAGGTAACAGAAGAGCCAAACTACTAAACGGGGTGGAGAGAGTGAGCCGCTTGATATCCTATGAGCAACAAACTCAAGTGACCCCATTCCCTGTTCTCCCTCTCTATCTTCTGCTCTACCGTTCCCTGCCTCTGCCTTTTTTCTCTTTCCTTCTTTCTCTCTCTCTCTCTCCCTCCTATCCTCTATACTTCCCCCTCTCTCACCAGCCTAGCCAACTGTGAAGCAGTTGTCCAACACGCCCGTCAGCCTGCCAGCCAGCATGTTGGACTGAGTACCATTGTACACAATCATAACAGACAAAGAAGACAACTGATAGAATTGCAGTAAAATTGAGGGCAGAGGAGAGGCAGGCAGTCACTCTGGCAGCGACTTGGTGAGCAAGCAAAAAGGTAGAGGAGCAGTGACAGAAAAAGAAAGATAGAATGAATAGTCTTGTGCTATGAGGCACTAAGCAGGATACCATAGGCCATATGAGGCCAGAGCAGGCTGAGAAAGATTGTTACTGCTTTGAGCTTCCACATGTGAATGCACCGCAAACCCCCCTCTCCCTTTTTTTGTCTCCCTCCCACAAGCCTCCCTAAGGAAAGACCGGCGTTTTAAAAGAAGCACCAACAACTGCCAACTCCTAATTCTGCTTTTTATTTTTGAAAGGGAATCAAGCGTGCTTTTGCTTCCTTAGCTGTGCTGTTGTTGCAAGCGGCCTGATGCTCTGTTACTCAGGTCAGCCAATAAGACAGAACACGTTTTTAGGCCTGGGATAACATCCAGAGTAGATGAGGCTAAATGTGCGATAGGGTCATATTTGTGTACCTTTCATTTCTACCTCTTCCCATCAGATATCTGCTGTTCTTGTTATCACTTAGAGGAGACGAAATATGCACGATAAAGCATTCAACACCAATTGGTTTGGATATGAAAAACTAAGAACACAATCAATATGACTTTAAGGTCAGGAGTTCATTTTAAGAAAAAGTAATGTCTGTGTGTTAAGTATGAAGCTATAGAGCTGGGAGTTGATTAGCTTAGCTTAGCACAAAGACTGGAAGCAAGGGTAACAGCTAGCCTGGCTAACTTCAAAGTTCAAAAATACAGCTATCAGCGCCTCCAAATCTTACATCTCACATACACGTTTATACACTTGTTGTCACTGTGAAGTTACCAGGCAACCAGAAGATACTTCTTGAAGTCATTGTACCCAGCTGCTGGTCGCCAAGAAATAGTTTCAGCATGTAACTTCCCGTTTTTACATTGCTATTTGTGTGAGGTTTAAACAAACAAAATACAACATGCTAATTACTGAGCTTCACATCCAACTCAGGCATCTAAGCCAAACAAACACGTCTTGTGCTGATGTCACGTCACGCACCATGAATCAGACACACTTCCCAAACTAACCACCTGACAGCCTGCATACTGCACAGCGCCTTATACCATACATAAGGTTATGTTTCACCCCCCTCCCTCCCACCACGTCTGCCTTTTGCCAACATGTTCCCCTTCCCAGCATCTCATCAGAGGAAACCTAGAGAGTATGTCCCTTTAATTAGACCGCCCGTGAAAATAATGGCGCATTAATGACATTTCTATGGGGGCCAATGAGCTGGAACAACAGAGGAAAGACTAAATCACAAATCAATTCCAACAAATGTAATTAAGGCTTAATTAGCCTCCAGGGTGTCACTGGAATGCCACGGAGGGGATGATGTGGAGGAAGAGAGAAAGAAAGGGGACGTGAAAGAGAAAGAGAAATTTACAGAAAGGGTCATGGATCATGGTAACAAAGTCGGCTCTTTAACCTACTGCATGTATAACAACCATAAAACATATACTACATTTATTGTTTATCATTCCATGATATTGTTATGTTACTTGATGCTCTTAAGGCTTTGATTAAAGTCATAAGAAATGCTAGCTTCTGTATGCTAAATGTGTGGTTCTTGGCACGTGCCTGGGCGGCTTTAAAGGGGAGGGCTGATTTAAAGGCAACACTTCAAGTGTGGAGCCACACAGCCAGCGCTGGGTAGCGAAGTGCTAATTCTCTATAAAAACAGCAGCATGTACGGTTAAGCCCAGCAACATTCTGGTGTTAAAAAGAAAAGAAGGGGGAAAGAGAAAAAAAAACAACAAAGGAAAAAAAAAAGAAATGCATAAACCGCAGGGAGTCTTGGAGAGGACAGGCCTGCCTCGCTGAATGCCAGATCACACAAACACAGACTCTTGCGCCAATAAATGAGCTTCATAAACTGCAATTAAAACCCTGGGCACTAATTTAGTGGAAATGGCAGCCTGTAAAAAGCAGAGTGTTAAGAGAAAGGAGGAGAGGAGGACAAAAGGGGGAGATGTGGAAGTTTCTGGACTTCAACAGAGCAGATTTTTTTTTCTTTCTCTTTTTCATCCCTTGCATTAATGCAAAACATACCATGCTTATACTTTTTTCTGGCTTGTACCACACACATGGACACAGTGACTTACTCACTTTAACGCAGGGAAGCAGAACACACACACACACACACACACACACACACACACACACACACACAAATGCCTCTCCCAACAGCCATCCAGGAAGGCAGGTCTGTCATATCAAAGGTGTTGGGGGAGCGCACTGGACACGGCTGATGGGAGACATCTGCCCCGGCTGCCTGTCTATCAGGGTCAAAAAGACAATAGAATGAGGTGTCAGCATTGTGATAAAACAGCCCACACACACACACACACACGCGCGAGCACACACGCACACACACACGCACACACACAGACATTCACACACGCATGCACACATGCACACAACATACATACAAGGTGCATAGAGAGTAAGAACCCACAGACAGCACAGTCTAAACCATCAAGTGACATACTTGATATGCTCATGTGGTCTGTGTGTATGTTACAGTAACAGTAAACATAGCTGTAATTGAGGATGAGTGATCACAGTCATGTAATGCAACTCTGTTAGATGACGTAAAAGAGAAAGCCTTGCAGAGTGACAGTGGAATATCAGTGTGACTGGCTCAGCCGCTGCGTGTGAATTCCTCGTAAACCAGCAGCAGCTATTCCTTTGCACAGGATGGGTGGTTTCAACATCTCTTCCTGGTTAAGATTACTGCCGAGTATCGTCTGACCTTGAGCCGGCTTGTCTTCCCTTCCTTTAAGACTGATTGTAAGCTGGAGCTTTAAATGTTATTCATGGAACCTGCATAGTCAACTTTTTCAAATGTTAGGAAAATGGCAAACACCACAGTAATGTTTAATAAAAACAAACACTCCCATATCTGCAACACCGGATACAAAAGCTAAAAGCAGTGCAGTTAGATTTGATAAAATGTGCTTATGTGTAGGTAATCTCTGAGCTGTGTTTTTATTTTTCATGGTTGCTGTGTGTCAGACAATGTGACTGAATAGCCCCAAACACACACCAGTGGTCTCATCCCTGCACCATATCCCTGTAAAGGCTACAGTGGAACTAAGTAAGCATTGCCCTGTGCCATGTTGCCTTTTTTTTTAATTGCTTATTGATTACTATGTCACGCTGTGACAAAAACAGGGGAAACAACGGAGGAAAACCTGGGAGTGATGAGAATTTTGGGGCATAATGCATGGCTGAGCAGGAGAGGTTATACTCAGAGGGGGAGCGAGTATAAAGTAAACTCTGCTGGAGAGTAAATAAAGGAGATTTTTATTTTTTCTTCAACACTGGCTCACAGAAGGGTTTCCAGTTTAAAAAGCAAGAGCCACCATCCGGGCATCAAATATGTCTTTCTTTGTGAAAGAGAAAAACAACATGAGCTTGGCAACGGATGTTTGAGGTTTAGGCTTTTATCACCACCCGAATTCTGCTGCTCTATCTCTTTTGGGTTTCCTGTGTAAAGTCACCATTACACTGTGCCCTTGATGCATGAGCAGTCACACACAGTTTAAATGACACATAGAGTTCAGTTTACTTTTAGGAGTGAGTACAAAAAGTACCCAGAGTAATTTGATAAATGAATACAATAAATGAAATATCTATTAAAATAGTTTTACTCTGTTTCTATTATGAGAACTTTGTGTTTTTGAGATCAAAGGAGTGTTATAGATTTTTATCAGATCACCTACTTTCAACGCCCTCCATCGAGAAATAACTCTTTTCTCAATGGAAAACACAGTTCAGTTCGATGGTGCTATATTACTGACCATGGAAGATATAGTGCTGAAGCTACAAAGCGGCTATTAGATATTTAAACATTATATTATTACATGTAGTCTTAAGCCACTAGTTTCGGTCTCTATATAGACACCCTGACTCACTGTCACTATGAGTCATTGCATGCAGGCACGCAAATGGGAAATGATCAGTCGGGATCAGATGTTGCTCATCTGTGACTCTTGCTGCTTTTCCCAGGACTACAAGTAGCTGCACAGAGCCTGACAAAGGCAGGCAGCGAGGAGTGACCATAATCCCCAAATGTCTCCCCGTGATCTACGAGGAACCTGCTGCTGATCTGATCCAAATGAGGCGGAGATGGAAAACTCCTTCCCTTGATCTCTCTGCAAGAAAAAGTAACAAAAAACAGAAGGGTAGTTAAGAGATCGGCAGCAGTACGATGGTAATCTTGCATAGCCACTCCCTGGCTTAATATAACAGCAAGTAAAAAACACGTTTATTTTTTCAGCGCATGTTAAAATTCTGCCCTTTTTGGGAGTAATTTTTTATGTCACGCTCATTACTACTACTACTACTACTACTACTACTACTAATGTCCCAGCGTTTATTCACAATAACACCAACTTTGCTTTTTCCTGTTTCTTGTCTGCAGCTACTACACCTTTTCAGTATCCAATACATAGATGTTTTTTAATGACATTTTTAATGATTAAAACACACACACACACACACACACACACACACACACACACACATGCTACATAAATATACAAAGTAGGTACCTCATGATCACAATTTTTTCTTTTGCAGAACCAGTTGTCACATGGACATATCTACTGTATATGGAGTACCTGGTGGCACACCACTGTGGGCTGTTGCTGTGCAATAATCTAAAATAGCTTCTAAAAAAGGACTCCCTGTGTAGTTAGTTCATTTCCTAATAGTTTGATTGATACGATAAAAGTACTTGAAAGTGGTCTACCCAGTGAGGTTACCAGCTCTGTGGTTAATTTAATGATGGAAATTTGTTCTGCGTTGGTAGGAAAATAAACCAAAGGTGCTGTTTACAGGGTCTTGTGAAAAGGTTCTCTTTCAAACTTTGCCTCTGCAAAGCAAAGACCCAGTCCAGTTGTTGTTTTCTTTTATAACCAGACTTCTCCAGTAAGAGGAGAAAGTGTCATCAGGATGGAGCAGTACCGTGTGTCCATGTTAAACCACAACCAGTGTGAGCCACTCATGATCCCAGAGGTGATTAGGAAGTGCAGTTTAATAAGTGTTAACCTATAATAGTGATGTTAGGAGGAGGCTGTAAAAACAGTCCCACCACCCACCACAAGGCACACGGAAGCAGCAGAGGCAGGCAGGCAGGCAGTGTTGCATCTGGAGATGGCCAGATGTGTTGGGAGCTCAGTGACGGGCACAGATTAAGGTCGCACTGTCCTGGTTGGATTAGCGCCAGGCGCTACATGATGCTAATGGCGTGGCAGAGTGACGGCATAGGTAGCTGCCTGGCAGATGTCGACACAAGGCTTTTATGTTTGTGCACCTCCCTCTACTTGTGCTGATCCCCTCTGCAAGCCAACTTTACTCTACCCAAACAGATGAGCGGCTTGGTAGCAGCAGCTGGGGTTCTGAAGGAGGCCACACCACCCAAAGGTCCCCACCTTTTGATCTGCTAGTCGATAGAGCGTTGGCCATCTTTTATATTTCTTTGTGTGTATATCTTTTGTCTCATCTTACTTACAAAACAAATGTTTTATTGTCAGACAAGGAGAAAGACGTTGCATTAGATTACCTTATATTATACTGTACAGGTTATCATATTGTGTTATTGTGTCTGCGCCAGGGGTTGATGCCCTCTAGAAGCCAGTAGGTAAAGACACAGAAGCTGGAGTTGAGCACAGATAATAACTGTATGTACTGTTTTTGTAAGCCTGTTGTTGTATCTGACTCCAGAGCTGGACAGAGAAAAAAAAAAGATGTAACAACAGAGTGAACACAACAGAATGCAACA
Source organism: Perca flavescens (assembly GCF_004354835.1). Taxonomy (NCBI): domain Eukaryota; kingdom Metazoa; phylum Chordata; class Actinopteri; order Perciformes; family Percidae; genus Perca; species Perca flavescens. The sequence continues at coordinate 17,670,956 of NC_041351.1, read as the reverse complement.
GAGTGAAAGATGCAACTCAACTGAACGCAACGCAAAGTTTGTCCTTGACTTATTATCTGTCAAATTAAACTATACAATTCAATCAATGCAACATAACAAAACAGATTGTTAGGGCTACAATGTAATGTTTTTTTTTACATTTGATCTAGTCGCTAAAATTTCAGAAAATAGTAATGTGTCCAACACAAGTTGCCAGAGCCCAAGTTAACTTGTTGAAATTGCTTGTTGTGTCTGATTGGCAGTCCAAAAACCCAAAAGATATTTTGGATGTTTTTTATTTTAGTTGACAATAATATAAAAAAAAAGTGATAAAAATGTTTTAGAACCTGCAAATATTTGGCATTCTTGTTTGATAAAATATTAAGTGTGAGCCTGCCATTATGCTATATGCGTTTTATTGAAAATAAAATCCATGAAAAGTCTCTCTTTAACTATAGGTCACAAACAGGTTTTTTCAAATGCTCAGTAATTTCTAAAACAGCTAAGCATTATAGTTTTTAAAAAATGCTACTCAAACAGGAGTGGATTGTGCATTTGTCCAGGACTATTTTGGATTAAAGGTCCCATGACATGGTGCTCTTTGTATGCTTTTATATAGACCTTAGTGGTCCCCTAATACTGTATCTGAAGTCTCTTTCCCGAAATTCAGCCTTGGTGCAGAATTACAGCCACTAGAGCCAGTCCCACAATGAGCTTTCCTTAGGATGTGTTATTTCTGTGTCTGTAGCTAGTGAGGAGGAGAGAGGGGGGGCAAGGTGGAGGATGGGGGTGTGGCCTTGACCAACTGCCACTTTGCTCGTTTGAAAGCCATGATGTCTCTCTCTCATGGGTTGGCCAAATTCTCTGGGCGGGCAAAGCAGAGAAAGGGGAGGTAACCTTGCTCCTTATGACCTCATAAGGAGGAGATTCCAGATCGGCCCATCTGAGCTTTCATTTTCTCAAAGGCAGAGCAGGATACCCAGGGCTCGGTTTACACCTATCGCCATTTCTAGCCACTGGGGGACCATAGGCAGGCTGGGGGAATGCATATTAATGTTAAAAAAACTCATAAAGTGACATTTTCATGCCATGGGAGCTTTAATACATATCTTGTGCGTTAGTGTTTATGGCAGCAGGACAGTGTAGGTGGGACTGAATCAGAATAAACCACATTCCTTCCTTCATGCTAATGGGGGAACATGTCACCCAGTGCAACGACGTTGCTGTTTTTTGACAACTTATCACCAGCTAACACCAGCGATATCCTTTAAATGATTAATCGATGATCAAATTTCTTATTGATTCATATTTTGTGGAATGACCGCATCACCACCACAATCATACCATACCAGAGAAGAGCAGGAAACAGACGAGGACAGCGAAGACAGCAAAGCGGACAGTGAACTGGCCGGGCAGGCAGTCAGGCGGCAGGCAGGCAAGCTCCTCCGGGGAATGGTTGGAAACGGGAACATGAGTCCACATTTCTAGACAGTGACTGGCCTAGATTCAGGAATACAGTCCATGCTCTCTGTCTCTCTCCCTCTCTTTTTATTCTGACTCTCTCGCCACCACCACAGCGGAGCAGCCAAACAAATCGTGCAAAGTTAACCTCAAAGTCACTCTCAAAGGTCACTAGATCTCTCATAGAAGCGGCGACCTCTGTGCTGCTGGAGGAAGGAGGTGAGCCGATGAAGGCAGCAGTTTTAGAGGCTGGATATCATTAGTTGTGTGATATTTTATCCTCCATTCCGTCATCCCCTGACCTACAGCCTCTCCATCGACTCATCTTATTATTTTTTGATATCCCCCTCCTTTCCCATCCCTTTATATCCCTCCCTCTCTGTCAGCCTCTCACATCCTCTCTTGTCCCGTTTTAAGGACACAGGCTTGTTGAAGTGGAAACCCAGCCTGTCGCTTGATATTATGGCCAACACAGGACCAGTGGAGTGACACAAGGTGTGCAGAGCCAAAAAAAAAAAATCCACCCAAAACAGACCAGACGACTACATAGCTCTCTTTCTCTTTTTTGCTTCTCCGTCCATCCTTACCTCATCAATGCAGGACAAGAACAGTTACAGAGTCACTTAAAACAAAAGGGAGAGAAAGGAAGTGTGGAAGAGTGGTTTAGAGGGAAAGAGAAATGAGCAGCGCAGGCGGTAATGGAGAGAGGAAGGGCAGAACATGAGAGAAAGAAAGAGAGTCTTTGAGGCAAACTGTAATCCAATAACAGGTCTTGTGAAAAGACAAGCTGACCATAAAAACGGCAGAGAGGTTACATGGGGACTTAAGCCAGACATATAGAGCATGTCCAGTTTGCAAGAAAGGATGATGGGACAGACGAGGACAGGAGAGCTAGTTAAGGAGGTTTGTTCATTTAGTAATCCCCTAAAGCCTCCCTACCATCCGACGTGTTCATCTCAATATTTCGCTCCGGTGGAAAGCCACCTCCCCCTACTACACTGTGATAAGATTTCCCTGGGGAGAGTCAGATGGTACATCTCCACCCCCGATCACCCCCCCTCACCCCCACCACTCTTTACCTCCCTTCCCTCTCCTTTTTTGTGTTTTAACCTTCCTCTGGGTGTCACTCGGCGAGTCTCTCTCTCTTCTCTCCCTCTCTTGCCATCATATCACTCATTCCCACGGCACTGACGTGTGAAGAGCACGGGGGAACCTCCACCAAGGGGCCTCTTAAATACTCAAGGTCACTGCTTGACAAACTGAAACGCTGCAGCTCGTGGAGTGTTTCAGAAGGCATGTGATGTTTTGTAATATTTGATGCGCATCCCTGAAAATCTGATAGCGTGTGCCGTGTGTGTGTGTGCCGTGTGTGTGTGTGTGTGTGCGTGCGTGTGTGTGTGTGTGTGTGTGTGTGTGTGTGTGTGTGTGTGTGTGTGTGTGTGTGTTAGCACGCACGCTTGCATGTGAGTGCAGTTTGCGAAACAGGATGACCTGTGGACAGGGTGTGGTAGCAATGAGAGTGTGTGTTTACACTCTTCAGATTATCTGTTCCAACATCATCAGTCTTTCTTATGACTGAGTTGACTCACATGGGTTTAGCTGTAATTTTTCTTCTAAGAATTGCGTTCCCATACAGCTAAAGGGCATTCTCAATTACGTTTCTAGGGAAACATATTTTGTCCCGGAATTACATTTGATTCTGTGACTTTGTTTCTAATGAAAGTCCACGTTCAAAGTCGACTTATTTTAATTTACGTCGGTAAAGTACTTGGTTTATGTACGTAACTTAAGTTGCGTAACAAAATTACTTATTTGAACCCAAACCATGAGCTTTTTCTAAACTTAACCAAGTAGTTTGAATTCCCAACGTTAACCACATGTTTATTACTGCGGCTGTCGCTGGTATGTGGACGTGTAATCCGGGAGAAATACAAAATGTAATTGAGAATGCAGATTAGTTGTATGGGAAGGTCATTTTTTTTAGAAGAAAGGGTTGTTGACTTTTTTTTGATGACTTTACAGAAAGGAAAGAGTTTCATAACCCCAAAGATTAGAGGGTGTTTCTCAACCATACAGGAGATTGTGATCCAGATAGTGATACAGGGATCTTTGTTGCATAGCAAACTAAATAAAATGCTGCACTCAGCTTGTTATTTTGTATAAATGCAGTCCACTTCATTATTATTACTAATAATAATACAAATATCGTAATGTCATTGAGCTTGATACATGAGGCCCTTCACTCTGGAAAGAGCACGCTTACCTTCAAAATTATTTTAATTCCCATTACATAAGCAAGGTCCTTTATCCTCATACGCCTCTGCATTCATCATTGTTCATCTAATTTCATTCAATTTTTGAAAATAAATTTTTGAGAGTGATTCAAGTTTACCTTGTGTTTCCTCCGTTCCTTCATTCATCACAAAGTAATGGCCTTCTCAGAAGAGGGGTTGAAAGAGAGAGGAGCAGTTAGACATCCTAACATGCCAAATGACAAACACTAGTAAAAGTAATTTGAAGTTTTTATTAGAATAACTGGATGGGAAAAAAAAGTTGTATGTGCTTTGGCTGCAGCTTGTGAATACTGCTCATCTTGCCTCCCACCCTGGAACAGAGATCAGAGCAGATAGCGAGAGCAAACAGAGTGGGAGAAAAAAAGGGAGCTGCAGAGACATGGCCCCAAGGCCTGTGTGTGTTTTGAGACTTTCCTTTAATACTTCAATACTTTCTCCATAAGTCTGCCCAGGTCAAGCTGAAGATGTTTGTAACAGACATGGCGATAAAAGACAGGCGAATAAAGAGAAATGAATGTTACAGTGGGTGGGATGAGAGAGGGATAGAGTTAGAGAGAGAGAAAAAGAAAGAGGGCGGGAGTACAAATGATCGCATGCTGGTGGAATGAAGCCTACTCTTGCTCCTCTTATCTGACTGGGGGAGGAGAGGAGACGAAAGCAGAGTGAGTATCACACTGGGACCGAAACATAAAAATCAGATGGAGGAAAAAGAAGAAGGAGTAGGGGGGACCCCCCCCAAAAAAAATAAATAAAATAAAATAAAAATAAAGATTAGATGGAACATAGAGAGCCTGCCTTTATGGTTAAAGAACAATTTCCTGCATTCTTTTTCTTAAAAAAACTGCAAGGCACTTCTTCTGTGTACACACTCCCATACACACACACATGAACATGGGCATTTGCAGGAGTCCTCATACACATGTTTACACACACACACACACACACACACACACACATAGGTGCGCAGAGAGACTTTCTTTTCTTTTCTTTTCTTTTAAAAGAGGCACATTACACATGAAAGGATGTGAGGGTGAGGGGAGGCGGGGGCTGGTGTGTTGGCGGTGGGGGCAGCGCAGGGCGGCTGTTCAGAGTGTGTGTCTTTTTATCAGGTGAAGGAAAAGCATGGAATGGGGGGGGGGGGAGGTGGGGGTGGGTGGGGTTGGTGCGTAAGATTTATCTGCTGCCGTCGGAAAACTTTGACCCCAGAGTTGTAAATCTGTCAAAGGAGTCTAGCCAGCTCAACAGGAAACACGAAGAGGAAAGGGGGGGCGGGGGGGGGGGGTGGAGGGTTGGGTGGTTGGAGGGGCTGGGGTGTTTTGTGGGGGGGGTGGGGAGGGTGGCATAAGCTCAACCATTTCAAAAGAGGCACTTTTTGGTTGGAGAATAGCGGGTGTCCCCGTCATGTTTACAGGTCCTGAAACTGATCCCTCACAGCCGGTGAATCTCCCTACCCTCTACCCCATCACTCCACAAAATAAGATAAAAAAAAAAACTCATGCACACACAGAAACTACACAGGAAATTACTGTTTTGATATATGAATGTTTCCAATGTCGGTTTGTACTTGTACTAGCATTTGTCATGCATGTAGATGTAGTTTCTAGTGATTATGTTGAGTTTGTTTCACTTTTTAATGAAATGCTGGCAGAATTCCGGAGAAGCACAAGTAGCATTAAGACTTGGTCTCCACAAATCCATGAAAATAAATAAAAAGGCATTTTTTTCTCTCCGAGTGGGGCTTCCATCCACAACAAAAGGACATTTTCAAAGACACACTTTAAAATTATTTTTGAAAAAATGATGCATAGATCGGCCCTCAAAGACTTCTGTCCTTCTGTGTAACAAGTCAATTTCCCGTCACTTACTACCTCCTCTTCGATTACTCATTACGTGTTTCAGTACATCCAATCACACAATCAATGTGTTCTTATTTACATGCTGTCAGCCAGCATGCTAACATTTGTTAATTGGCAAATTTTGACCGTGATGATGGCAATGAGTGATTTTAATTCTCTTGGGAACATGGATATCCGTACCAAATTTCAAATCTCCCTGATTGTGGCACTAGAGGAAATGTCAGATCATCAAAGTCATATAGTCATATAAATCTTATGGCAATCCATCCAATAAAAGTGTGACTATTGGATGTATATATATGTGTATATATATATATATATATATATATATATATATATATATATATATACTGTATGTGAATATTCAGCAAACAAAGCTTGTGTTGCCCAGTATTTATCTTCTGCCAGACACTTTCGTCTCTGCAGGATGTGCAGCAGACCTTCATCTCCTTGATCTATGCAAGTTTAGCAAGCAAGCAACCTATATACATACCATCAAAAGAAAGCATACCTTTACTTACCCTGTAGCGAGCACAAACAATGGTGCAGCGTACAACTGATTGAGAAGGTGTTGCACTTGAACACAGTATCGCTACCAACAATGTGTTATTTGTGTGCTTTCATGAGTTACAGTGAAGCCTTTGGACTTAAAGCTACATTGTGTAGGAATTTCTCCCATCTAGTCGTGAAATTGTATATGACAACCAACTGAATATTACTTTCTAGCCCCTCTCATTCCGATTGTGTTTTAAGTCCTACGGTGGCCGAGCCCGAAATTAGCTCTTAGTATCTCCAATATTTACACGCAGCTGTTCTAGCCACTCCGATATTAACTTTGGTCTTGTTGCTTTGCCTGTCGCGTTGTCGTGATTAGTTGGTGGAAGTAATTACACATGAATGAGCACATATTTGTGAAAGAACAAAGGGGTTTTTGCTAAAAATCAACTCAAAAAATTACACAATGTAGGTTTAAACTGGCAAGTAGTCCAAAAAAAGCATATTTTTTTCTCTATGCTGTTATATCCAACCAAACAGCAATCACAAATACAAATGATTATCAAGAGGCTCGCTCGACCTAACATCTTTCCACTGGGATAAGTGTGACCGTTCTGTCCTGTGCATCCTGTACTGTGTGCCCGCTCTGTGCCAGGGGGGGCAAGGCAATTGGACACACTTTACGGCGACTAAAATGATCTATTACTGAGCCCTGGGAAACCCCAACACCTTGGCACACGGTGGCATGCTGTCACAGGCTGCCCTGGGAACAGCTCAATTAGCCACCTGGCCACTGCCTCCCCATCACAAGACTGAGCTTTTTAGCCAGTGGGACATTGCTGCAATGGATCAAGAGGATGGGAGCATTTTGGCAGCCAGCTTCACGCACAGGCTTAAGAGAACACCATCCTTCACAATGGATGTTGTTTTTTATTTCCATCAATAAACCGTCTCCATGACAGGAGTCTCGGTAAAGGGAATGAGATTGTAAGATCTGAGATCAGCCCACACCTTCCCATTAACCAAAATCCCAGGAGAAAACAAGGAGAGACAATGAGAAGGCTGAGCTATTGTGTCAACGGGTTCATTCACAAATGACTAAGAGAGAGTTTTGAGGCTACAGTGTGAATGTGTAGGAGCATATCTGGACTGCATGTAAACACAGCTGTGAAGTCACAGATAAAGAAACCTCACGAGCATGTGAGGTGTTGATCAAAGTTTGATTGACTAGCTATATGCCTACAAACCTGGAGCCAGTGTGTGAGAGGGTTTGGTCTATTTCTGCATGTGTGTGTGTGTATATACAGTAACGTGAGTGAATTACAAAGACAGAGGCCAAACAAGGGCATAGTCAGTCTGTGCCCTACACAAATACTGAAGGCATGCACGCACACACACATACACACACACTGTCACTCGCACATACACACATCTCTCACATCTCTCACATTATTGTGGGTGAGGCATTTTGTCATGCTTTCGTTGAGTGAAAGAGAGAAAGAGAGAAAGAGAGGTGTGAAGCCTCAGTCACGCAATGCCGGTCTGTTAGGCTCGCTGTATGTGTGCGTGTGCGTGCGTGCGTGCGTGCGTGCGTGCGTGCGTGTGTGCGTGCGTGCGTGTGTGTGTGTGTGCGCGTGTGTGTGTGTGTGTGTGTGTGTGTGTGTGTGTGTGTGTGTGTGTTTTTGGGTGGTACCAAGAGTATGCCAAATTAGGTATATGTTGAGGTTAGCTCATGAGTGTATCTCTGCATACAAAGGTGACAAATCTGACATTGCGCACAGGAAGTTATAGTTCCTGACACCGCCCTTCAAAGCTCAAAAACACATTTAAAAAATGTGTATCTTTTTTTTCAAAACCGCTCTCACCGCTGCTTGTGTTCTCACATGTCTGGAAATATAGTTTACAACAATGGACTCAAGTATGGCAAGCCGGTAGTTTTTTCTATATATATATATGTGAGCATGCCTGCAGGCACATGTGTGCATGTGCTGGCATGGGGGGGGTACAGAGGGCATCAGAGTCCACATTTGGGGAACTTGTTGTGGTAACAGATACATGTGTGGTTTAATAGAAGGGGAAGTGAAAGCTAAGGGCTGCAGCTGTTGATGTCTAGAAGGCCTCATCTATGCTTACAATAAGAGAAAGGAAGTGAGGAGCAGAAATTGGCCATGTGCCACAATCTGCCATGCACGTGAGTCTAACTGTGCGTATTATTCGTATTAGTCTGTGCCAGCAAGACACACAGTTAAACTTCCGTTTTCAGCCCTTTCCCTCTACTTGGTTACAGCTTGCGAGATAAACACAATAAACACATGCTGACAAGTAGAAATCCAGTGAGGATTATAGAATTTACTAAAACCAAAGTGACTCAGTCCGGTTTCGTATGCTGACAAATTGCTCTGCCTCAATGAGAAAAGGTCAAAGTGACACCGTATAGAAACTGTCACTCTGAAACCTCACCTAGACTATATCCTACTTTAGGTTATGAGTCATCTGTGCCCACAAAGGTCTTGGTTTTTTTATAAGGTTACGATGACTGACAGTTAGTGTTTTATTTGAGGACTTTTGGATTCAAACTGAATCATATTTTTCACATTAATTTAGTGAATGGAACTTCTTGTATTCTATTTGTCATCATTTTGTTATTGAAGTTGAACTGAACACATAGTGTTGTTTATGTACCGCTATCAATTAACAGACATGGTTCCCTTTACAAAATTCAACATTAAGGAGGACCCATCATGCTGATAAGTTTTTATTTCGCTCGGCTAACGTTAGCACTGATTCCCCCTAGACATTACTTTTCAAACTTTACAAACATTTCAGAGGACCCATCTTACTGTTAAGTTTGCATTTCATTTGGAAAGTAGAAGCTATAGCAAGCTAGCGTTAACTAGCTTTCACTCGGAACATGGAGGGTAATTACCTAAATATTAGCACTTATTCCCACTATTTTCAAACTTTGTAAACTATTTTAAGTAGCAAAAATGCATTTTAATTTAAGTTTGACTTTAAAGCTGTGGCAGGCATTACATTTTTGGCGTCGTTGGGCAAAAATTCCCTAATAACCTTTAAGCATATTGTAATTCAAGTGGTCCGAGAGAAAACTAGACTTCTGCACATCCTCTTGGCTCTATTTTCAGGCTTTAGGAAATTTAGCTGGGGCGGTAGACTTTGGCCTATCACAGGTCATTTCAGTGAGAGAGAGCATTCCTATTGGCCGTTCTGCACATGCAGACAGAGGGGAGGGGGAGCGCTGCAGGAAGACGTCTCACTCTACTTAAAATGTTGCAGTTGTTTTTGCTTCATACCTAATGCAGCTCTAGGATGAAGGGTTTAACACATTACTAAATGAAACACTTCTGCACTTTGCCATCAACCATGATGGAGCAGAAGCTGGTACTCTTGCTACAAGCCATGAAATGCTACAATGCTATGTGTAGCTGGCTAATCTTTTTCATTGTAGCTCTAAAACTCATTTGACTTCACAAAAAATGAAGGAATGAATAAGCTAATAGCGGCCATTACCATACTTTCAACATGAGGACCAGAGCTGTATAGTAACAAAGTAAAACTACTTCACTACTGTACTTAAGTACTAAAAGGCTGTATCTGTACTCTACTGGAGTATTATTTTTTTCTCCTACTTCCACTTTTACTTGAGTACATATTTTCGATGAGTTTAATACTTTTACTCAGATAAAAATGTTATGTGCTGCATCGAATTCCTCACGCTATGGAGACTGTGTAATTTAAAGTGTGTGTAGTTACAATAGACAGTATATAATGGACCAATAGACCCCGTTGCTCTGGACGGAGACCAGTGAAGGCTATTAGAAGCACTTTTCCGGTGATCTCTTGCTTTACTGCGCAGCCTCCAACTGACAGAGACAACGTAAATGTGATGTGAGCAATGTGTCAGAAAGTTGTAAGTCTTCTGGTAGCTGTGACAAGAGAAATCATCATTTCCAATCTTACAGAGACGGAGAGCGTAGGTATATGTAAGGAGATAACATAAGCACAGGCTAATTATTGCTAACTAACATGCTAGTTAACATTAGTAATTAAACCTAAACAGCTAATGTAAGTCGAAACTGCCTGCGATCTTCTCCTGTACTGTACGGTAATTCCTCTACTGTGCGACAGTAAGTCACTAGGTTATGACACAATCGTTAGCTTATTTTTACAAAAACGTCTGCTACGAAGCCATAACGTGAGGTACAAGGTAATGGAGCCTTTTATACATTGTCGTGTTTCTTTAGAAATAAACAATGGACAAATAGTCTTTAAACGCTTCAGATGTAAAGTTATTCGCAGTCAAGTGACGTAAAAAAAAAATGGCGGTCAGTGTAATGCTAACAAGAGGTGATCGCTTCGTAGCAACAAAATGGCGCCATCGGAGGTTCGCGCTCTGAAGCGAAGCTTAGCCCCTTGGTAGTTACGGCTACATTAGTTACATATGATAATTACGTAAGTTACGTAAGAAATTGTTTCTTTTCATTACGGCGATCGCCTGTTCAGAAGTCAGAGACGATGTAAGTTTGTACTCTTTCTATTTAGCTATTGTTGCAGCAGATGAAGCTATTCCTGAGTTGTTTCTGTCTGCAGTGAGTCCTGAATGTTAACCGTTTGACCCTGTGATGTGAAGCTGCTAGTTTCTCTGTATTTTGCTAGCTTGCTAACTTTCCACTACATCATACATTTTATGTACAGCTTGTGACTGCCTTAATACCAAGTAAAAAGTTCAACTCAACAATATGATATTCAAACTTTTGACTGCTTTCTTTAATAACTAGCCAACACAATACTTGTAATTTTACTTTTAGTACTTGAGTAGTACATTTTAAAATAAACTACTTGCAATACTTAAGTACAAAAAATGTTAAGTGGGGTGCTTAAAGAGCACTTGTACTTTTACTCAAGTATGGGTCTCTAGTACTTTATACACCTCTGATGAGGACAAGCCTCCCTCCTGGAAAAATCTCCACAGGGAGAGTGAATGAACCGCGCTCTCCTCCCCCTAAACTATTATTGAGGTGCTTTTGAGCAAGATACTACACCAGCTGCCCCATAGGAGCATGTATTTGACTGATATAAGACTGTAGTTGTGCTGTGGCCTCTCCTAGCTGTTGGGGTGTGTGTGATTGTAGGGTGGGTAAAAAAAAACATCTCGAGCACGCTCACATTTTAAAAATCAGCACAGAGTAATTAAGAGAAGTGGAGGTGAGGGTTGTTTTTGGCCTGAACTCAAATACCCCCACACTTCACCTCCCCATGTCCCCCCTTACCCATCTCACGGACTCTCACTCTAAGCCCTGAGCTTCAGTATGAAATCAACATTGGGCCTGCAGGAAATGAGAGATCTCCACAGGAGATAGAGGAGGGAGGGAAGGTGGAGGAGGAAACAAAAGAAAAACAGGGGAAAGAAGCATAGATTTGACTTTTGGCATCCAAGTGTCCACTCTTCATGTCATGGTCCCGCTCCCTTTTCCTATATCACCTCCTCTCCTTGCCCATCTATCTATCTGTCTATCTATCTATCTTTCTGTCTCTGTCTCCATGAACATCTGCTTGCTGTGTGTGTTCGTGCATGCAGCTGTGCCTGCGTCTATATAGTGAGCTTGAAGGGCTTGCCTTATGAAAGGCTCGGGGCTTGTTTTTTTTCCTGGCACAGTAATTCGCTGGCTAAGCCAAGAAAGTGGACAAGCAGTGAGCTATTTCAGTGGGGCCTTGTTTTTGTTGTTCCACGCTCAAAGACAACATGACCTCATGTGACCTCCCCTCAGCTACTCGCGGCTGGAACATAGCGAAGTCTTCTAGGTGTGGGAGGCAGATCGCGGCACAACCATGCAGCGCACCAAACACAGATGAGTCCGCGCTTTTGCTCGAAATGTTTGACTTGAAAACAGTGATTCAACAAGAGAACAAGCACATTTAAGAGACGCTGTCTCAAATGTACTGCGCAGGGGCCAGGATGTATTTGGGCTTTCAACATGTACACACAAGAGTGCGATACAGACGCAGAGACACACAAACTCTCCTACACACAAACGGGGTGGGGTAGCAATGAGGGGCTCAGTTAATGGCTTTTAAATTTCCACTGAGTGAGTGACTTACAACTGTGGAGGAGCACAGCTGTTCCTGATTTGGGGAACAAAGAGGGGGGAACGGCAGCGATCTGAGAGACTGGACTGGGCTGCTCTCATTTAATGGGCTAAATTCTCCCAGGAATGACACAGATGTGTGTGTGTGTGTGTGTGTGTGTGTGTGTGTGTGTGTGTGTGTGTGTGTGTGTGTGTGTGTGTGTGTGTGTGTGTCCACACTTGCCTGTAAGTATCTGTGGTCATCCTTCATGTACTTACTTTGCTGTATGAAGTCTCTTTTGTGTGCATGTCGGTGCATGTGTGTACTTGTGCGTGGGAGGCTGGGAGGGCAACGAGATACGTCTGCATCTACAGCCATAGATCACGGCTGCAGAGCAAGCGACGGAGACTGTGCGATAGTGCAGGCCAACTCGTTTGGGAATAAACTGGAGTGGGAGAGGCGGGGAGAAAGGGAGATGAGGCTCAGATGCGTGAGATTTAATGCCGGGAGAGAGGAAGGGAGATGAAGAGAGAGAGAGAGAGAGAGAGAAAGAGAGAGGAGATTAAGGCCAGAGCTCATCTAAGCATGTCAATAAAAGCTGAAAAATCTAACGTCAGCCAGGTGGAAAAAATCCAACTTGCTTTGATCAAAGACTTTACATTTCAGGCAGACAACAACGCAGCAGGTTTAAACGCAGCATTGCTTGAAAACTCTCTGCTTCTTTATGTCAAACTGTTTATAGTGGCGTTCCATCTCTTGAAATACTGCTTCCTGACCCCTGCCACCCACACAATCCTCCCTCCCTCACACACACACACACACACACACACACACACACACACACACACACACACACACACACACACACACACACACACACACACACACACACACACACCACTTCTCTCCCCTCCAAGCAGTGCTTTGTTTCCTGCTGCTGGTGAACGCAGCCCTTTTCCTCAGAGGCCCCTTCGCTGCGTTGCAGCCTTGTAAAACATAGCAGGTCAGCGTCACATGGCTGAGGTCTAGGACACTGAAGTCTGGGGCTGGCCGTCTGCCTCGCAGAGCAGGAGTTGGGTGTCAAAGTACACATGGGTGGGGCATGCGTAGAGGGAGAAGGACGTAGACTGACAGCTAAGAGGGAAAGAGAGGCAGAAAATATAGAGAGGAAAGAAAGAAAAAGAAAGTAAGGGAGGGAGGGAGGGAGAGATGTTAGCAGTAAACCGATAATTCTCCCGAGAAGCTGAAACCACTAAAAGAATATAATTTCCATCCAATCCCTTCATCCCCAAAGGACACCTTTCTCAACTCTCATCTATCACCTCCTCCCAAAAACAGTGTAACTCTGTTTTTCTCACCTCAGGTCTGAGATGCTCAGTCACCCATAGACAGATGTAGACATGAATGGGAGTCTCCACACGCTCCCCTTCCTCTTCCTCTATCCCCCTTCGTTTCACTGAGTGATCGGAGCTGACATACATATGGAACACACTCATCCTGGTAGCACTCAAAAGAGGAGGGGGGAGAACATGCAAACACAAATCCATAGATGCACACGTTTTAGCTTATTTTACTTCGTTTAACTTTAGTCTCTTGTCTGGTCTTGTATGTATGTCTCTTACCCAGTCTCACTCTCTCTCTTGTTTTTGCGCTAAGCACTTGGAGTGTGTGCCCCAGTGGTCTCCAGCTTTATGGGAGGCCTGTTACACTAATAGATTTCACCTTCTCTCATTTTCTCTCTGGCTGTCATTCCCGCTCTCACCCTCTTTCTCATCTGCTGCCCATTATGGGCACGAGTGTCTGCCGCTCACCACAAGTTGCAGTAGCTGAATGTTGTGAGGGATTTCAATTTCTGTTGCTTTTTTTATTTTTTTATTTATTCCAATGAAAAACATGTTTAGATAGATTTTTTTCCCTTTTTATTTCAACACATTTCTAAAAGGCTTCTGGTACAAAACAGTACAGTTTACTTGCTGCCTCTGTTCAGGTGTTACTGTGCATGCAAAGATTTTGAAAAGCTAACCTACTGTGGTCAGTTGTTAATGTGACTCAAAACAAGAATCTACAGCCATGCTCACAGCAGTGTGAGGCTGTATTTAGTCACAGCAGTGCTTTGAGCTAAATTCTAATGCCAGCATGCTAACTAGCTCACAATTAAAGGTGCTGTAGGTAGGATTGTGAAGATCCAGGACTTAGCCAAAAAAATTTGAACATCAACAACTTCTCAGTCCTAATTGTGGAATTTGGTAAAATGTAGTTCTTGAAAACTACTTCCTGTTTTCCGATTAAAAGCAATCCAGCAAATTGCAGTTTCAGCCAAGAGCCCGTCAGTCTTCAAAAGATGTATCAGTTCATGATTAATATGCTAATGTATCATAATTGTTTTATTATTTTATCAGTGATGTACATTTTGATGCAACATTAAATATGTTATTGAACAAGTATTAATGCTTTGTTGTCTTTCTGCTGTCAGTCTATTCTGTATAAGGAAAGTGCTGTGGTGTGCTGTTAATGTAAATTATTATCTCTCTGTATGTATACCTACCTTTCCACTGTCTTTCTAAACTTTAAAGTATACAGGAGATGGCCAAAGTGCAGTCTGTCTATGTCTGTTTGACAGCCTGACTGTGCATCTCTCAGACTTAAAGTGTCCTCTAGAATCAACGTATAACAACCTCACTTATCCCTCTTCCTCCTCCCCCTTCCCCGTTGCTCCCGTCTTGCTCGTCCCACATGTCACATCACATTTCCCAGGCAGCCCTAGGAAAAGGGCAGAGGCCTTATGAATTGATGTGGGTTGCTTACAAGAGCATGGCCAGGACAAGGACAGGTGTACACACACACACACACACACACACACACACACACACACACACACACACACACACACACACACACACACACACACACACACACACACACACACACACACACACACACATAAAGGTCAACCACGAGGGAAAGGTGACTCTGTGTGCACACATTGTCCTTCACCTGTCACCTGATTTCATCTGCAGTGTGGTTGTGCACTCTCTGAACCGCAGCTTCAGTTTCCGCATACAATACATTTTTTTATTTGTAAATTTGGCACATGAAGCACACTACCATTTATACAAACACGCGCACAAATAATTCCTTGCCTTTGTCACACTTTCTCTGACAGAGCTAAGGCAACAATGCAGGGTTACGCCACATCGTGCCCCAGTAGTTTTGAAAGGGAAGCTCTCACTCCCTGCCAGCCTGATCGCCACAGTAACCGGAAAACAAGCTGGGCAATGAGGACACCTATTGGGGAATATGATTCATTGTTCTGCAAAGGGGGCCGTTGCAGAGAATATATGAGATGAATAACCAGCGATATTGAGTGCATCCATCATCCACTGACAGTAAATCCACAGAAGAAAATTGACATTAGCTCATAAACATCTATCACAGGCCTGGGTATTCGGCAGCACACATCTGAGTGTGGAATGCACGGCAGATGAATTAGATGCAATGGAGCAGGAGGGGACTATGTTATGATATTTTCTGTGTTATATATTCAGCTAGTCTTTCAAACATTTCCAATTACTCACAAAAATATCATATATTAATACACTTTCTCTCTGCCCCATCTCTCCATCAACATCTACAACTCTCAGCTTCCCATGGTGCTTCTTTTTTTTAAAACCAGTTTTGACTCCCACGGTCCTCTTCATTCCTTTATTTATTACGGTTCCCCAAATTATATAGTCATAAAGCCTGTGTGCAGTCTTTAACTTGTCCAGTTAAGCAATTCTCTTCTCTAATTGGTTAATGTAACAACCAAGGCATCTAGGGGTTTGAGCCACTTGTAATTTTTTTAAATGACTGCATGATGCAAGTCCCAACAGAACAATAATCCTGAGGCCTGCTTCATGCCCACCAGGATGGAAGGGATCCAAAATATAGCCTCCACCAGGCCTCCCCCCATGCCTTCACTGGACTGGAGAAGATCCAATATGGATGCCTCTGGGGCTGCATTGCTGTGAAACTTACACTATTGTAGATGAAATCTGATGGAGAGGAGCTTTGCATCCATCAATGCTCAGACTTTAAATATTAAAAACGATTGATGTTAGGACAAATTCACATTACATGATTTTAAGTCCTTAAACTGCCAACTTTAAACTATTTTAAAACCAAATATGACTTAATAATCTAACACAAAGAAACCATTTTTACTTCAATAATGCATCAAAACTTGATCCATCAGCTCACAGAACAAACTCTAAGACAGGAATTATAGCATCATATCAGGCCATAGGGGTTTGGTGTAAGTCCCAGACCCTCTTGGAGAAAAATATAGCCTCCACCAGGCCTCCCCCATGCCTTCACTGGACTGGAAAAAATGGAGCAATTTTTAGAGCCGGTGTCTTGAAGCTCAGTGATCCACAATGCTTCTGCATGCAGCCATCTCCCTGAGGATGGAGAAAAACACAGGATGGAGAGAGGAGAGATGGAGGAGAAGGAAGGGAGGGAGAAAGTGCATGTAAGCCCACAAAGCGGAGGTGAGGTGAGCGGGAGAATGATGCAGAAAGAAAATGTAGACAGGGTGTTCGGTCCTAATATAGATTCTTCCATATAAAAGGTCAAAATGGTGAGAAAAGGGAGTAACGTCGTCCCTTTTCTTTGCTTCTCTCAGCCTCCCATCTTTACCATTAACAGTGGTGGAAACATACCCCATTAAAAGTAAAAGTCCTGCATTCAAAATCCTCAAGTAAGGCTACATACAGTAAGTATTAGCATCAAGGATCAAATCACTAATTGGTGGAACTAACAAACAACTTATAGATGTCTGAAACATAACAACGGCCCCCATGTAGACACTGTTTTTTGTCAGTTGTCACAAGCCAAAAAGGTTGTGAATTTGTATTTAATTTGCTTATCATTAATGTCATTTTTTGTCTGAAGTATGGCTGTCAAATTGAGTAAAAAGCACATATTTCCCTCTGAAATTTAGTAGTACCTAGTAGCATACAGTGGAAATACAATGAACTTGTACTTACTTGGAGTAAATGTACATAGTTACTTTAAACCAGTACTGTCAAGCACTTGTGGAGCCCAAAATTAACACAAAAACTGCCTGTTCTTTGGGAGGAGGGGGCTACCTCTGTGCTGATGGTACTCCATCATTTTATGCTACTTTATACTTCTACTCTGTTACAGTTCAGAGGGAAACATTTTACTTTCTACTCCACTATCTTCATTTCACATGCAGCATTAGTTACTAGACACTTTACAAATTAAAATTTTACATAGACAATATATGAGTTGTGAGTTAAACTATCCAACAGTATACATTTCAAATTGTCTCCACCTTGACCAACTACAACAGAAAAATTATACTTACACATTAATGCATCAGTAATAATAGTCCAATAACATACGTTGTAAAAAGCATAACAGTCAGAGGAGCTGTTTTACCGAATCATGAGTACTTTTACTTGTAATAGAGTGTTTCTACATTAGAGTTTTGCCACTAAATACTTATTCCACTAGTGATTTGGATTAGTATTAAACATTCCTCCTGAAATACCAGTTCATCAATGTATAAATGTATTCACAGAACAAACTTCTCCTAGGATTTTGTACCAAAAGAAGTTCATCTCCACTGTGTGATCTATACGAGTATATCTAATATTATAAATGAGAATATTCTTTGTTTCCCAACTGTCCAGCTTCTAAATAATGACTGACTGTAGGCACTGCAGTGTACAGTAGCCCTTATCTTGGAACCTAGGGAGTGAATAGGGAGGGATCTTGTAATGTCTTCTGTCTTTTCAGGTTTATGCCTTATGTTGCTTGTTCATCAGTATTAAAAAAGTATGCAGCAGCCCTCTTCTCCTGCGATCAACAAGTAAAGCAGAGATGTCCTTGAGCAAGGCACTGAAATCTCAAATGCTCCAGTGGAGCTGCATAGTAGCCTGATCAGGCTTTTATCCAGCAGCATCCAGGCGTGAAAACGTGCAATGGTATGATTATGTGAAGCAAGGTGTTGCGTGAAAGGTCAACTTCCCCCGTGCACTGTAGCTGAAGGTTAAAGAAAGGTGTCTTCTTGTTCTTCGCCATCAGGACATTAAGATGAAAAGATAGTGTGGTATTTCAATTTCTCCTTGTCATATCAGCTTGAACTCTCCAGCTGTGAAGGAACAGAGGTCAGGGTTCAAACTGTGACAACCGCAAATGTCAAATGACTCGTCCCCTACTGTGCCTGTCACCTTGGTTTACGGTTTAGGAAGCCACCCAACCAGTAGGAGGATATTGAAAGAAGGAGAAAGGAAGCAAAGAAGAGAGGGAAGAACCTGCCTTGCGAGGCTGGGCGGATGGACATATTAAAATGTGGTGTTGCGTAATGGGATATTGCATAATATGTCCCATTTTATCCCATGTCACTCACTGATGCATGTTAGTAATGCTGCTCGTAAGCAGGCAAAAAGGGGGAAGGATTTTTTGGGGTGAAATGAAGAGGGGAGGGAGAACATGGAGGCTTATGGTTCTGTCTCCGAGCAGAAGTCGTGGAGTGACGGAAGTAGACAGCCAATGGGATGTGGGCGCGGCGTGGCGGAGTGAGTGGGGGATGGGGGAGGGGCGTGATGGTAGCTGTGGCGGGTGGAGTTGGTGTGTGTGACGGTGGGTGGGCGAGAGCGCGGTCGGTACTGGCATTTCTACCCTGTCACATCGCGTTAGTGTGCAGCCGAGCACGACTGCTGAGCACACCACTCTGGACAGTTCTGCACACACTGGGCGAACCACACACACACACACACACACACACACACACACACACACACACAGAGGTTTAAATTCACAAGGACACACAGTACCTACCCTTGAGTGCACACACACACACACAGACACACACTGCAATCTCCCACGAGGACCACAAGGACATCCAAAACAAGTGAGCACCGATAGAGGTTTGACAGAAAACCAGGGGAGTGCTCATTCTCCTAACTTTACTTCCATCCATCCATCCATCATTTATGCATCATAACAGCACTCTATGCATGTCATCAGCCATTGGTGGGTACAGTCATCACAGAGGAATATTGATTTGCCTTTTCTATTCTTACAAAACTGTGCACACACTAAATGGAGAGAAAAAAAAAAGATTGGAAAAGGATAAATCAGAACCACATGAAGTCTGTTCGTCCCAAAACACTGTGTATTCATGTTGGGAAAATATTGCAACCTGATGTTTTTGGCTCTGTGCTTCAGTAAAACAGGCAATATCTTGTTTTGGAAAGAAGCTCTTCAAACCCAGATGTCCAGACTGCACAAAGCTACAAATGAACCATAACAATTTACTTTACCGCCATCAAACACATTGCCGCGCTGGGCGAAGACAGCAGCCAAGAAGCATCATCGTCATCAAACACAGCTATTGGGTCAGCGGGGGCAGAGCAGTCAGCTCATCCCCTCTCGAGTCACTATGTGCAACATGGTTAAGTGGCCTGAGCCCAGGGGCTTATACGCATCATTTTCCTGGAGAAAATAACAGAAGAAGGAAAAGGGATGGGAGATAAAGTGAGTTTGGAGGATGGTGTACCATTTACATTGTGCCCCCCCTTTTAGGCAGTGAGAACAGGAAGAAGTGAAGAAAGCAGATGGAGGAAAAGATGAGAGGAAGAAATAGAGGCAGCAGAAATATTTCACTGTAAATGTTGCATTCACACTGTGCCCCCCGTGGCTGGGGAAAGAGAGATGGGGAGGGGACAGATGGATGGATAATGAGGAGGACGAGATAGAGTGGCGAGGTGTAATGTGCGGTGACCCGAGTTCTTCTCTGACGCCATAAACTTGGAGGCACACTTTAACGGCTTCGAGCGAGGAGAGAGACAGAAGCTGTCTTTGGCCACTGGCTGTGTGGCAGGCCAGAGGTCAGCATGTACACACACACGCACACACACACACACACACACACACACACACACACACGCACAGGGCACCGTCAGCAATACAGAAGGACGTTAAGGTCACGGTAACATAACCAGGCCGGGATATGTCCAACACAGTAGTACACTTTTGTTTGCATACAAAACATTGATACAAGTTTTATTGGATACTATCACATTCACGCAGCATTTACAGTAGGCCTACTCTGCATGGCTTTAGCGCCGAAGATGAAACTATTAGCGTTTTGGTGATATCAGAGTGTCTGTGGTGTGATTTGCATTTGGAAATTAAATGAATAGTTCAACATTTGGGAAATACATAGAAACAAACAAACATAGAAACATCATCATTTATTTGGGGTCGTGTTTCTGTCCACCTGGAGGATGCAAGTCTGATATTCACTCTCTTTTTGCTGTGTTAACCAACTTTTGAGGGATATGTGCAGCTCTTTAGCTGCTAAATTCTCCATTATGTTCACAAGCTAGTTGCAACTGTGTCTGTCTGCTGTTTGCTGCTGGATTGTACTTCAGAATAAAATCACTGCTTGTTTTTGTAGGACTTTTGGGCAAAATATAATGAAGCTGCCATCTGTCGTCTGCTCTGTGCACCTGATGGCTGCCTAAAGGTAAAGATTGGGAGAAACTGGGAGATCGACAGGGGCCCACAGCTCAATTTTGCCCGTGGGCCCCCTAGTGGGCTAATCCGGCGCTGACTCTGTGTAAATACACCAACACCAACATATCAAGACATCAGGGCAGGGGTTCGTAGGTACGAGAGAGTAGATGTTGACGTCTGATAGCCAGCAGGTACTCATGCTTAGAAAGTGAAGCAGAATGCAACACAGCACGAAGCAATGTTAATATTCAGCTTTTTTAGAGGGACTTTTTTTGTCATGAAAGGTTTCTGTAAAAGACTATGTAATGTGGTACTTATTGTAGGGAAAATGAAAACAGTGTTCAATTAGTACACTTTCAATTAATTCCAAATATCATCTGGAAATCAACAACCACTTTTAACTCATACAAATGAGTGGATACTAACCATGTGTACTGTTGCAGGAAAGTGTGACTTTATTTTTTCAAATTATTAGTCACAAGATAGTCATTTCTGGGGAACTATTTGCCAATTATAAAAATAAAAAAATGTAAAGACTGAAGTGTTTGCATCAGTAGTGTTTGTTCTTACAGGGACTGGAATCAACATTATTGGGTCACAAGTTACAGAAACTCAGGCAAGTAAACAAGCGGCTTGATTTGCTTAGAAATGGGCACTGTGCCGTAAATAAACCAAATCACAGAGAAATGCAACAGAGTAAGCTGCTGATGTTTGGAGCAAAGATAGCAAACTACAGGAGCGATGCCTCTTGAATTTCCCCTTGAAAAGGAAAGCTTCTTGTCAAGTATGATCTACATGACTTAGCAGAATGTGAGATGCTCAGAGACCACGTGGAGCTGTCAGTCAGGGAGGTGTGTACTGAGAGAGCCTCCATGGAGCTGACTGGGGGCACAGGTGGAGCACAGGGAGCCCCTTAAGTGTCTCATTCAGGGTGGAGAGAGAATGGAAAGAGAGGAGGAGGAGGAAGAAATGGGGTGGAGGGTAGATGCAGAGAAAGATGTTATCACTTCCATGTCCTCCTCTGTGTTGCTGTGAAGGGAGTCACTGAAAACAGATGACCTACATTGTCTTTGAGACAGACTCCAGCAGAAAAGAGAGAGTGAAGTATATGGAAATGCACAGAAAGAGAGAAAAAGAGATCCTCAGGAGGAAGGTATGGAAAAACAGAAACAGGCAGACTTCCATTTTGACAAGGCAGACATGAAAAGATAGACGCATGCAGACAAAAGGAAACAGGGAAAGTTTCCTCTTCCTTCCTTTCTTCCCTCTCGAGTGGTTATATAAAACCCATCTAGAATTCTGTTCTATGAACATCAAAGAGCCTGTACTGCTTTGCAATCTGCATATATGGTGTGTCCAGGGAACAGCAGGAGGTGTGTGTGTGTGTGTGTGTGTCTCTGGGAGGAATGTTTGAGTCAAAAATAATCTTCTTTGAAGAGTATGTAGATTACTTTGTGTTTAGATGAGCCACTTGGATCTGTGATTGCTTAAGTCTTCAAACAACAATCCCATTTGCTTCATGTGAGAGGGCTCTCGGTGCAAATACAGCAGTAACCATTATAAACAAAGAGCTGTTTTATTCAGTTGGCGTGATGATATGGGTTACATGAATAAACAACGGCAGTGTCATGCAGAGGTCTCAAGAAACTGGGACGTGCGGATGCCATCAGTGTAATAATGTGGCTGCAAATGAAGTCATCTTGCTGATGTGAACTTTTATAATTTAAGTAGGCCTGGTTTTCTGTTCCACTGCTGCCACCTACTGTTGACCAAATGCACTTAAAAGAAGGAGGCAGGGAAGATTCTTTGCTTTTCTCGATTCTTCATTGTTTGATGCTGATGTTATCAGCGCATTTTCACCAAATATTTTTAGAGAACTTACTCAGTAAATTAACTAGCAGTGTTTTATGAGGATTTTCACATGATTTTATATTGTGTTTTCGTGTTTTGATGCAGGCCTTATAATGGTTTCCTCAGTAGCGGAAACTAGGGGTGCACTATTCAGAAAATGTCACAATTCTATGGAGTTATATTACTGCCATTAGTCAAGAGCGCATTATTTCAATTTGAGAGCATTTCTCACTGATATTACGTTCAGATTTCTTGCTCTCACACTCAAATAGTCACTGCTCGCGCTCAAAACCTTGCTCTCACACTCAAATAGTCACTGCTCGTGCTTAGATTTGCTCTGCTTGTGCTCAAACTTT
Source organism: Perca flavescens (assembly GCF_004354835.1). Taxonomy (NCBI): domain Eukaryota; kingdom Metazoa; phylum Chordata; class Actinopteri; order Perciformes; family Percidae; genus Perca; species Perca flavescens. Next base: position 17,648,048 of record NC_041351.1, on the reverse strand, counting down.
CTGCTTAGACTCAGATATGTTGTTGTTTGGACAGATTTCCTGCTCTCAGCTTTGAACCTTCTCCTTGCACTCAGGCTGATTCTGCTCGCTTGCAAATTTTCTGCTCTCGGATCTCTCCTGCGCACTTGGATTTTTTTGTGTTATAACCCTGCCAAAAGTCAACAACCAATAGAATGCCAGCTGTAGTGTTGACCAATGAAATGATCCCTGCCCCGTTGAGGGTGCGTTCACTTTACGTTAGAACGTCTGTTGAGGGCGGCTGCACTGTAACCGATAACTGTAACCAAGTTTATATATCCCCGCGCCGTTCATTGCTTTATTATAAGTATATGTCAACAATGTGCACAGAATGGTCGACGCACTTTCACCTGCACCCATCAGGAAACGGGAGAAAGCTTTGAAGTGGGACATATGAAGTTATGTCCACAACTACAAGGGTGAGTAACATAACTTAAGCACCTAGCTAGCTAGCTAACATATGGCGCTAGCATATAGCCTAGCTTGATGTCCATAAACAAATAGATTTTCTTTATTGTATAGCTAGATTGAACGACATATGACGGACTGTATGTGTATATATGATGACCTCACTTTGTATTTTTTTTTTTCGTTTGGTTAACCATGTTCCTGGGATTTGGCTGATTTCATGTTAGAGCCAGTAGTAGAACCTAAACTGTAATATAACTGAAAGAACACCAGAAACTGGATTGTTTGTGTCAGCTTTTGCATCACTGTTGTGTTGTTCATCAGAATTTAGTCTTCATTCCTTCATATAGCATTAGTCTGAAAATGATGAATTCATATCAGTCTGTTTAAAAAGTTGTAACATTAAGTACAATTTCACCAAAAACAAATCTAGAAATGATATGCTTTCTTATTTGCTCCTTAAATAGCAGTTATTTGTTTTATTAATACCAAGCAAACTGAACTGAAAAAACAAGTATTTTGTTTCACGTTATTTTCATCCAGGTGGGGCTGAGGGGCTCGACCCCTGTTGATCTGTGTGTGTCATATCACCAACCCATGATAGCTAGAATTCACCCTGCTGCTCCAGATCTACCTACTGTATGGCTGACTACAGACTACAACCATCTGCAAGTTTTGTTTGTAGTGAACATCAACAGCTGCACTAAAAGTCTCTTGGGTTCATATGGGACTTGGTTGTTCTCCATACTGCATCACACACTATATTATATTAGTATATTTTTGGTTTTGTTATATTAGTACAAACAACAGTAAGTATCATTACTTAACCACAGTATATATTATTCTGGTGTACACTGTTGACTTGACTCTAATACGGACAACAGTAAGTATCATTACTTAACCACAGTATATATTATTCTGGTGTACACTATTGACTTGACTCCATGCTATTGATTATACATCACTTTAGCTTACCACTACCTCATAACTTAACCTTAATTGCTCTTGTATAGTTAATTTATCTTCTAGTTGTACAGTATATACCTCCTATTTAATTGAATTATTCTTAATTTGTGTTGCAATACCTGAATCATCCCTCTTGTGAACACTAGGCTTATCTTATCTTTATTCATAACCCTGCTCACAAACTCACCTTAACCTGGGTCATCTGTTTGCCAATATCAATGTTCCTGCTACAGTAAATCCTACAGGCAAATTGTTCTGCTTTCACCGTAGTATGAACAATACACTTTTAAGGTTTTGTGTCAAATATTGTGCAATTTGTTATGAATTACTCATTGTTTTGACAATGTAAATTAAAGCTATTTACCAAGTGTCAGCTCTGGTCAATTTAATTGTACTGTTTTTTTATAAATGTTATGGAAAATGAAAAAAAACAATTTGCCTTGATCAGGGTTTTAATTTGTTGCAAATATGAACATGGTTTTAATAATCTGTATCTTATTGCTCTGAAAAACTACAATGATTTAAGAAATATCAGTGATACTTATCAACATTTATTGAATTGATTGAATATATTGGCAGACATTACAGGCACCTATTCATGTCAACAGAGAAAACAATAGTTTGTTCTCTCTTTTATCACTTTGATTATGCAGGTGATGGTGCAGAAAGAGGGGTGAAGTCCTTGTAGATCTCTGGCACTTTGAGGACAGAAAGATCCAGCAACTCTCCACACTCACAAATTCATAGACATCAACACATAAAATATTAGGTGTACATAGCTTTCTTTAACATCATTACTATATATATATATATATATATATATATATATATATATATATATCCCATAACTTGGTTACAGTTATCGGTTACAGTGCAGCCGCCCTCAACAGACGTTCTAACGTAAAGTGAACGCACCCTCAACGGGGCAGGGATCATTTCATTGGTCAACACTACAGCTGGCATTCTATTGGTTGTTGACTTTTGGCAGGGTTATAACACAAAAAAAAAAAAAAGCGCGCGCAGGAGAGATCCGAGAGCAGAAAATTTGCAAGCGAGCAGAATCAGCCTGAGTGCGAGGAGAAGGTTCAAAGCTGAGAGCAGGAAATCTGTCCAAACAACATATCTGAGTCTAAGCAGAAAGTTTGAGCACAAGCAGAGCAAATCTAAGCACGAGCAGTGACTATTTGAGTGTGAGAGCAAAAATCTGAACGCAATATCAGTGAGAAATGCTCTCAAATTGAAATAATGCGCTCTTGACTAATGGCAGTAATATAACTCCATACGATTCGATTCGATATTGATTTTTAGGCTCAAGATACGATTCTCAATTAAATAACAAAAGATTCACGGGCGCCTGGATAGCTCAGTTGGTAGAGCAGGCGCCCATATATAGAGGTTTACTCCTCAACACAGCAGGCTGAATGTGCCCAAAAACATAATCTTAAAAAATTAAAGTATACATATAAAATTCGCGATACGAATGTGAATCGATTTTTTTTGCACACCCCTAGTGGAAACATTTAAATATCTTAACATAAACATGAAGTCCTCCCAATGTTTTGGTTTGGGAAATTAACTTTTAACAGGGACAGAGACAAAGGGATTATCAGGTTGCAAATATCTCCTCCAGACATGTTTTAAGATATTTTAAAATACTCTGCCTTAAATAATAATAATAAAGTTTAATTATTTAATAATAATTTAACTCTGCACAAACGGCCAAGTGAAACGAACAATAAGCAAAAAAAAATGTTTTGAGTAGAGTCGAACTTTAATATTCATGTTCTGCAGGTGAAGCGTATTAAAGTGGAGTTGTGATTAAAAACGTTAAATTAAAAATGGGATTATAAAATATGGAATTTGCTACATGCAGGATGGACAAAGCAATATGTAGCTTGATGTTCAATAGCCTGCACAACAATGAATAAAAAAAATATATATACCACTCAGTTTGTTTCTAAAATTCAGTTTGACAGATTAAAACTGTCTCAAACAAACGGAAACAGCGTTGGATACGAGTCATCTCCTATGTGACATGCTTTGCACTCAACTGGCCTATTTACAGTGCGCTTTCAAAAATACAGTAAGCATAACAATCTGTTACTGAAGTGCCAATAGAAAATTACATGTCAGTCGCCAAACATAATGAAATGGGTTAACATTTGTAATATTTGGTAAAAAGTGCAACATCAGGATGAAACATTGATCTCACAAAAGATAAGAAAGAACGATGCTTTATTGGTCAATCAACACAAATTCAAATTCAAACGAGGCAGTTGAAATATATTTCTTCCCAAATCCCTCTTGGATACCTCTCACATGCATTTCTCAGATGAGTCATGGCGCGGGGCCAGCCATAGTAGGTTACGGCGCCCGTGGAGCAGTTTGGGGGTTCAGTGCCTTGCTCAAGGCGAACTGGCACCTCTTTTGCTACCAGTCATATCAGACTCGAACCGGTGACCCTCCAGTTCCCAAGCCAAGTCCACATGGCCATGATCGTGTCAAAGATACATGTAGCAACATATTCACTGCTATTAATGCCTCAATATAGAATCTAACTTACTTCTCTGTCATAACGGTCAATGCAGCGGACCATACTTAAAGACATACTTCGACATTTTGGGATATACGCTTATTTGCTTTCTTGCTTAGAGTTAGAGGACAAGATTGATACTGCTCACATGTCTGTCTATGTACATTAAGTCTGAAGCTGCTGTTAGCAACCGTTTAGCTTAGCTCAGCACAAAGACTGGAAACAGGTAGTCCAGAAAGTTTCTGCTCCCGCCCAAGAATTATTCATGAAACCATAACATTGTTTTTAGATGTAGGTTGGACAAAGCCAGGCTAGCTGTTTCTCCCTTTTTCCAGTTTCTGTGCTAAGCTAGGCTAACTGGCTGCTGGCAATAGCTTACACTAACCGTATGAACAACAAGTCTTGAGCTTCTCTAACTCTAAATAAGAAAGAAAGCAAATATACGCTAAAACCAAGTTCAGAAATGTCTCTATTTTGTCTTCATTTATAGATTTTGACTTGGCTGTCCAAAACCACTAGAATAACAAACTATTTGTCCCGTTAAGAAGGGTGTGCCACAGCTATGTGCAATCAGTTCTCTTTTAAACAAAAGGACCAATCAGTGGTAAACAAGTGCATCAAGTGTAATCCAGAGTCGTTTTTCCTCCGGAACTGTTTATGGTCTGTAATGATTCACGAGAGCAAACAAGTCAACAATGCGTCCGCCTTATCAGGGCCATCGGTCTTGTCTTTGCTCGTTTCCTGATCGGATGACTGTCTCTCCAAGGCATTTCCTTGACAGTACCATCATGAAAACTCCTTTCCTCATTAACTGTGAACTGTGAATACTTTTTTAACATTATTGTATGCAGGAATTATCGTTATAACATTTAGATCAAAAATAAGTGATTGCAGCGTGTTTGAATCAAGGCCGTCTCACACCATGAATGTCCTTGTGCTTACATATTTGCCTCCCCTGTGCTTGTGGCCGATGCTGGAGACCTTCCTGCTGGCGCTGCTCCTCAGTGATCCTCCCTTCAGTGATCCTCCTTTCAGCCTCACGCTACTGGACATGCTCTCTGAAACCGTCTTCCCTTGAGGTTTCCCCACTGTCTCTGGCTCCTGTTGCTCCATGTTGTGGAGGTTCTGGCAGACGCAGGAAGGCTCCGGGGTGAAGGGCTTCTTGCTTGGGCAGAACCACTTCACGGAGCTGTAGAAAAGCTCTGCACAGCTGGAAATCGCCGATATCAACCCTACAACGAAGTAGAAGCAGAGGAAGACTGTTTTCTCTGCAGGGCGGGAGGTGAAGCAGTCCACTGTGTAGGGGCAAGGAAAGCGGTTACAGGGATACTGGGACTCCACCTTGAAGCCGTAGAGCAGCCACTGGCCCACTAGAAAGCCAATTTCGGCCAATATGCGGAAGGCCACATTGATAAGGTAAAGCCTCCTTAAATGGATCTCTTCTCTGTAGTCCTGGCGGCTAAATTTGCTGGAATTGGGGCGGCTGGCCCTCTTCTTGTGATGATGCATGACATACATGAGGAAAACCAGAGAAGGTGTAGCGATGAGGACGATGTGAAACACCCAGAATCTGTACTGGGAGATGGGGAAGGCCATGTCGTAGCACACCTGTTTGCAGCCCGGCTGGAGGGTGTTGCAGGCAAACTCCTCTTGCTCATCTTCAAACAGGTCACTGGCTACAGTTCCTAGGATCAGTATCCGAAAGACAAGCATGAGTAAGAGCCAGAAACGACCAAGCATCGGCGAGTGGGCCTGGAGGCTATCAAAGAGTCCACTGAGGAAGCCCCATTCACCCATGATTGCAGCGCTGCGTTGGGTATGGCCTCCTGAAAGTCTGGAGATATATCCGCCTGTGTCTCAGAGCAAACGTCTCTGGTTAAAAAAAGAAAGTAAAATGTATCTTATCTCAAATTCGTGACTCATTGTGAGACCAGTCCCAGGTCAAAAGGTTGGTCCAGGTTTTATGCGCCTACAGTGGTGATCGGGTTCGCGTTCCAAAGACCTGAAACCCAAAATAAAATGTGATTATACCACCTGCAATAACAGCAATATAAGTACATCACTCAACACTGGCCTACATTGAACCCCCCTTATCTCTCTTCTTCAGGTTTCATCTAACACATGATCTTAAAGAGATAACAGATGAAGCCCACAATGGGGTTGCCATTAATGTTGGTTACACTCCACACATTTTAACTTCACTTTGAGAGCACAACAGTTATAAATACAGCCTGGATCAGCTACAAGCTGCAAATTGTGGAAGTAAAGTGGCTGGTGGAGCCACTTGCAGGTCTGAAACGTTCCTCAGATAAAGCATTTAAGAACAAGCCATTGGCAGAAAGATGACACAGGTTCAGCCTATTTTAATTTCCCTAATGTAGAGATGTGCCAAACCTACCCTCTTTGATAATCCTTAAAAAGTCCTGTTTCGGCTCTTCTTGTTTGTGTTCTCCCACTCTGATAAATCAAATATGAACAGAGCTGTGTCCAAAGTGTTAAGCATACCAGTTTCTATTCCTCTCACTCTCTCCAAGTGGCATGGGATTGAGGTTTGCCAGGGTTTATAATTGAGAGGGCGGCAACAGTTTAGGAAATTCCTGCTACATCCCAATCTGCATCCATCAAGGCTTCCAAATAGAAGTGATGTTTACACAAGAAAGGCAAACTCTTGAGCTTTTCAAAGAGCTTCCTAAATGGCAGGAAGAACCCCATACCACCAGACAAAATAGAACACGCAAACTGTAATCAATTGTAAATGCAGCAGGCTTCATTCACTTCACCTGACAATTTTTTTTAGCTTTCAATTTCAAGATTAGTTTTTATGTAAGCAATAAAGTTGTTATGTGCTTCCTGGTGATGATGGGACTTTGGACTGGTTTATCAATGTTTTACTGAAGAAAAAGAAAAATCTTTCTCACTAAATGATCACAAACTCAACTTGTGTACAACCCAGTCTTCAAAAGCTTATTTATCTATACCCTTTTAATGTAGAAATAAAATATTACTTACCCTTTCAAAACTCCCAATGACCTGTTCTTAATGACATCACAGTATATCTTGCGCTCCTCATTTCAATACTGACAACCTGACTTTTACAGACCGATTTCACTCAACGTTAGCCTTAAATAAGTAAGGAATCCAAGCAATCAATACAAACAAGTTAACTTTATTTTTCTAAATATAAAAATGAACAGCCACTGAAATATTTACAAGACAAGACAAAACAAACAACTGGATTACAAAAGACATTTCAAGGATTACAAAAGACATTTCAAGTAAGTAAGACTAAAACTAAACCTGCACACAGGTATATTGCAGTCTAAGCATTGGGCATACATTTACATTAAGCTTCTTTTCTTTTTACTTCTGCTCTTTGATGAGAAACTTGTTTTTACTACCATGTTTTAAAGATGTTTGCAGAGGTTGCACGTCTATTTAAGTCACGAGCGTAAATGCAATCGGTCGATAAAAACGAAGCCAAATTAAATCACATGGTACGAACTATATGTATAAATGAGTAAGAACCGGCCTTTAATACAAAATTTAAAACTGACAGAGTACAATTTAAAAGCCTTCATCTGAGTCGGAGTCCAGGTTGTAGGTTACAGGTTTCCGGGCACGTGAGGGTTTGTCCCGCGCCGCCACGGCTGCGGGAGCCGCTGCCTCCTGGTCCGAAACCTGGAAGCTGTCGTCCTCTTCCCACTTCTTGGTTTTCTGCAATAACAGAAAACATTCAGCTATGAATATTGTTCAAAGTGACTTAAAATACCTAAATAAATAAATAAATATGGAGGGCTCTTTTAACCCCTCAAGACCTTTTTGAAATCAGAGTTCCGTGTAGAAACTGACCTTGTTGGCAGTTGTTTTGGACTTAAGCCGTGACATGAGGTTGTCTGAGCTGCTGTCCGAGTCGTCACTGGAGAGCGGTTTCCGTTTGAGAACGGGCTTCGTCTTTGTAACTGGAGCTCTGGCTTCTCCCTGCGAGTCACTGGAGTCAAATGAAGGGGCCTTCTTGGCAGCCGCGTTGGACGCAGGTTTGGATTTAGAAAGAGCATCCAGGATGGAGGGCTGCTTCACATCTACGACAAGTTAACAGGAAAAACAACTAACCGATGACGAGGGTGCATTTCATTTCTTTTTTTAATCATGCACTTTAAGTATCCAATCTACTGCTTAAACTTAATTTGTTATTGGTACCGTTTGATGAGAAATCAATGACAGCAATATTATAACTTCCAAACTTTAACCTGTTTCAACCACTGAGCTGGCCCTTTTAGGCTTGTCTAAATACCTGCAGCCTTCTTCTTGGGTGCAGCTGGTTTCTTAGCAGCAGCAGCTTTCTTGGGTGCAGCCTCCTTGGTTTTACGCTGAACTGGAGCCTTGGGTGCAGGCTCTTGATCATCCGACTGAGCTGCAAAGTACCACAAAGAGCAATTCACTAAACCTCAGACCCATGGCCCAACATTTCTAAAGCTCATCACACGGGTGGTCCCATGAAGATACTTACAGCTCGACTTGGTGTTAGCTTGCTTGACTGTCGATGTGCTCTTTGCCATTTTCTTCCTGCATAGGAGGGGCAAAATTTGATTTCAGGTAAACAACTTTTGATGTGAAAGAAAATACAACAAGTCGTTTGTCGTTTCGTGCTCACGTGGGTACTGGAGCTTTGGGAGGCGGGGCTGGAGAGTCCATGTCGCTGTCATCCGCAGGCTCTGGGGCAAAGGTGGTATCATCATCGTCATCATCATCACCACCACTGATAACCGCTTTCCGTTTTGGAGCTTCCTTCTTCCCCCAGTCATCAAACTCATTCTCACTGTCACTGTCGGACATACTGTACTTCACCGCCGCTTGAGAAATAAGCAACAGAACGGTTTGAGTTAGCAAAGCTGCCATGTGACTCAGGCTTGGTAGCAGTAAAGTCCTCCCATAATAGATGAATAACCAAACAGCTGTTGCAAAGATCAGTTTAGCGGGGAACTGAGATAGGAGAGCTAATTAGCTTCAGGAAATGCATCGTTATCGGTGTTTTGACATAAAAACCCAAACATTTGTAGAGTGATTAGATCTCGTCTCACTGTCTGGGTAATGGAGGATAGAATAGTGAGGTGCCAAGCTTTCGGTATGTATTTAAGCAAACAGAGGCTTTTCATAGGAGGACAATAGATGGGAAACATAATAGTTACACCTGTCTATCTATAAGCAATAATAGCGGTCAGGGTCATGCAGTAGATCTACCTTTAGTTTTGCGTTCGGCCGGCTTCCTGGGGACAACCACTTCCTCTGTCTCCATTTGATCGTCGGACAGATCGCCAGTCTCTTCACCAGACTCCTCATCCGACCACGGATTCTTCTTGGGCTTCTTGGCAACAGGCTTGAACTGAAGCGTGCTCTGCCTGCCAGTCTTTGATGCTGCTGCAGAGAAGTGTGTTTCTTAGTTATCTTTAATATAAATGCAATGCAGCTTCATTACAGTCGATACATTTAATATATATATATATAAAAAAAAAAAAAAAAAAAAAAAAGGTACATTGTTAAAATTTACTGTCACCAATTACTTATAATAGTCAAGGTTTTTGGTCATTTATGTTGCGAATGCTCCGATATTCCAGCCCCCTAAACTATCCACCGTGGGCTATGCCTAATTCACACATGTCCAGTCTGTTACATTTCTACAAACATCCAGCAGAAGTCTGTCAAGCAGTATGGCACGTCCCCTGAGTCAATTTGGAATAATAGTGGGGATGTGGAGTAATTGCTGCGGTAAAAATCAGAAATTTAAGGTAGTAGATATAATAAACATAAGGTATGCAGCCTTCTATCTTATCTCTGAAATGCATAGTAATTCATCTAGCAGGTGGACAGCTTGGCATCAAAAATCTAAATGTTTGCTTTTATTATGCACCGAGGTTGTGGTAGTGAAAATTATGTATTTTCTAAGGTTTACCAATACCATTTGGTTTGGATCCGGAGCTTCGGTAGTAATCAACAGCGAAATATTCTAAGCTTTGATGGGATTCTCTTATACTACAGTATTGTTGCTTGAATAGTTAAATAAAAAGACAATTTCCCAAAGGTTTGGTGTGTTTTATGCATGTTTTTAATCCTGACTGGTTTGGTTGAAAGCGGTCCCATCAATGCACAAGATAAACGAATATCCTTATCCCAAAAAATTGAGTTAGATATGATCTGCTTTTTTAACAGAAAGCCTTTAAGCCACAAGCTCAGTGAACACCTGTGAACCTCAGACTGTACTCAAAAATCAACTCAAGATTGGTCAATGTAACATTTTCAGCCAGTCTCACCTTTTTCCTTTGCCTGGGTTTTAGTTGCCTTCCCCAGTCGTGCAACCAAGCCAACCTCCTCACTCGGCTCTGTGTTCTCTGCATCTTCTCCAAACTCCATCTTTATCACTACATCATTACTCTACAATTACAGAAATGAGATGAAACTAAATGTTACTTTCATTTGAAGTCTGTGCTGTACCAAACAAATATTCTCACAGTTGGGATAACTGACTACAAACCCAATAAACTACAAATAACTTCAAGGCAGACTAAGAAAACTGATTTTTTTTTTGGAGAAAAGACATACCTTAGGTTTTCTGCCCCTCTTGCCTTCTCCTTTCTTAAGATCAGCCTTCTTGTTAGCCTCAGCTTTCATGGCACTGGTAATGCGTGGGACAACGCGGCGTCCCTGCGGCGTGGGCAGAGTCTCCTGCTTCACCTTCATCGTTTTGCCTTTGCCAGCCCCCTTTTTAGCAACAGGCATGGCCTCATCCTGCTTTTCTTTTGCCTCAATAATCTGAGCACAAGAGGAAACAAGATCAGTAGATTATTCAGGAGGGGAAAGTTCAGCAGTGAAAACTGAATAGAACCAGAGGTTTGAATCAGTGCTCAACATGCTCATACAGGATAGGCAATATGACTGTCAATTAGCAAATTATATTATACGATCTATCTTAAACTGTGGACATACTGTAATTGACCATATGTGACTTGAGGAGGCGTGCTTGGATGTATAGAAATCCAAGCTCAAAGTATAGAATGTGTAGACCGATAAAGAGCCAATACCTCCAGTTCCTCGCAGAAAGCAGCGAGGTCTTCCTTCCACAGGTCTGCTGGAGCTTTCTTCTTCAGGGTGTTCAGCTCTGTCAACTATAAAAACAGCACTTGGGGTCAGGATAATAGCCCTAAACCAATGTGAATTTTAAATTTGAGCCATCAATATGATTGCAGCATAGCTGACATCGCACCTTAGCATCCCTCTGTTTGCACAGCTCATCTTTCTTCTCTTTGGTCAAGAACCACATGGGCATGCTCAGCAGGTAGTTGTAGTCAGGCCCGCTGGTATCCTCCTTCTCCGTTCCCTCCTCCTCTTCCTCGGTAATCTCCTCCTCATTCTAAAGAGCATGAAGACAAACGTTATTTGCTCAGGTGGAGGCCGATTATCTAGCACTCCTGATTAACGTGGCTGAAAGCCATGTGACTCCGTGTCCCACCTTCTCCTGAGCCTCTTTCCAAGCCTTGACTGGGTCAGAGTCGTAGCCCATCTCCTGCAGCATGCGAATCAGTTCCTTCTTTGGCTTGTTCTCTACAAGTAGATGAACCGTATAAATAATTTTGATCAGGGGAAATTCAAACACATTCTAGGTCTGCACAACTATGGCTAAAATGATAAATTGCGATTGCCATAAAAACAACAATGTCAGAACCTGTTCCTAATGGAAAATTTAAATAGCTTTTCCTTAACATTTCATGGCTGAATCTTGCACTATATAATTATTCACCATTATTGGACAGTAATGTAAATATACAAACCATGTATCTTTCTTGTTTGTATGTCTTTCAAGTTAAATTGCAGCAGTGTATGCTAAAAAAAAAAAAAAAAAAAAAAAAAAAGAAGCTACTAACCAATGACCAAGGTGCCCTGGATTTTCTCCAGGATGAAGCGGGCCTGGTTGGTGAGTTTAGCACCCTCTGCTCCCAGCATGCCAACCAACCAATCCTTTCTCAGCACATAGTACTTCATCCTCAACTCAAAGAAGTCCTTGAGAATATCCTGCACGGAGTCATACTTCTTCAGGCTGCCCACATGGTCAAACAGAACCTAACAAAAAAGGGAACGGGTTAAACTTTTCGTTAATGCTTGAGATTTTACATTTAAAATTAAATAATTAAATAAATAGGTAAGTACAAGAAGACTTGATCCACCCTGAGTCGCCAAAACATAAGATAGGTGTATACTGCATGGCAGCAGTTACCATAGAATTGCAGGTGAGGGTGTTCTGAAGTTTGAAGACTTTGTGGAGGCCAGCCGCCTCGGCCTCACTCAGCTTCTCTGGTGTCATCTTGACCACAAAGCGCACGGTGGTGTCCGTGTGGTATTCCTTGTAGTCTGTGATCAGAGGAGGAACCTTCTCGGTGCCATTCATCATTGGCTCCAGCACGTTCTCCTTGTAGGCCTAGACCACAGAGAAGAACATGAAATAACATGTAGAGGTAATTAAAATGGTCGCAGAAGTACTTTTAAAAAAGTAATTTAATTTGGGTCCATGCTGAAAACGACATCAACGTACATGATGGAACATCCTGAACACATCCCTAATAGGAGGGACAAAGCTTTAGTGACTAACCTGTGTCCAGGTTTTGACAGGCAATTCAGAGATCTCAATGGTGGTGGAATCAATGATGGCCACTTCTCCACTGTTGACGTACTGGTTGTCCATCACCTTCTCAATTGTGCCTTTGAAACCTTTGTAGCTTGGAAGCTTTGGGAGAAGAAAGAAGAAAAAAATAAAAAATGGCACTCTCATTATCTGATTTGTACAGCAGAAGACAAGAAATCATTCTCAGAAAGCATCAGCCATTTCCTGTCCTCACCATGGGCAGAGGCTCATCGCCATTGAGCATACGGTGGATGTTGCTGATGATCTCTCTTAAGTCGAAGTTGGGGATCTTGCTGGACCAGCCTGTGCCAATACCTTCGGAGCCGTTCACCAGCACAGTGGGGAGGATGGGCATGTACCACTCCGGCTCAACACGCTGGTTGTCGTCATAGTTGTACTTGAGCAGGTTGGCATCCACAGCTGGGAAAACAAGGCGGGCCAGAGAGCTGAAGGGACAGAAAGTTGGGTTAAATCATGAAATTAACTTTCACATTCTCAAATGTGTGCAGGAAGCCTGTAGCTTCAGATCATTTGTGTAAGGAGGCTGCCGACCTGAGCATGGTGAAGATGTATCGAGGGCTGGCAGAGTCCTTGCCACCATTCAACCTGGTTCCAAACTGACCCAGTGGCTGCAACAGGTTCAAGTTGTTGCTTCCCACAAAGTTCTGGGCCAAACCAACAATGGTCATCATCAAAGAGACCTGAAAAATTAACAGTTTAAGAGATTTAATCTTACTATCATCACAAATGCTAAATAGAAGTATAATATTAATTTGCTATGAGAGGTTGTTTTGTTCGCTTATTGTACTTCAAACTAATAACATTCAATTAACTCAAAACTTTATTAATCTGGTCAGGTGTTGCAGAAGACAGGATGACAGTATCATTTTCAAATCAATGTAAGAGTTGAAGGCAAGCATATGAAAGCTACAATTGGCAGTAGCCAGATATCAAAGCAACAGGCTACTTAAGACACCGAAGGCTTCTCAGAAAGTTTACAAAAAAAAAGATCTACATTGTAAACCAACGCAGAAAATCCACTCAAAGTGTAACGTCATCCCACCTCTCCGTGGTGGTAGGCTGACATCTCAGCCACCGAGCCAGCCAACTGGGCCACCTTCACCTCTCGCTTGTCGTTCCTCTTGAAGCAACAGAACAGCACCTTCCTCTGGCCTGGTTTCAGACCTGACATACACACAAATGCAGACACACACCAAATCACTCTCATAACAAGTAACATAAGTGTTTCTTAAGGAGTTACAAATGTGCTCTTGGTGATCATAATCATTTCTCGCACCATCCACTAGGCAGGGGATTGATCTCTCATTGTCAGAGTTGGAGAAAAGTACCAGCTCCTTGTTGACAAAGTCGTTATACGAGAGGGACTTGGTGGCCTGACCGTACAGGTAATCCTGCGAAGAGACGGCAAAAGATAAAGTAAAACTAAACATAAAACAATAATAAAGCACGTAAAGTTCACCAACTGTTGGGACTGTTGGTTACCTCAGGCAGGTTGTGAGCCCTGCGCTGGCGCCTGTTGACCATGAAGTTGGTCAGCCACTCTTTCCGCTCTTCCACTTTCTTCTTGCTAAAGGCCTGGGCATAAAAAGAAAAGAATCAGACATTAACACTTTGACTGCTAATTATATCCTAGCCAGGAAGTTTGAGATAACTTATAGTGCATGCTGCGATGGGTTTACAGATGCACTACGGGGTCTCTCAATTACATTTCACGTGATCCTCCCCAGTGCGTACTATACATTTAAATTGGCTGTTAAATGAGCCAAGCAGACGGTAACATCTTACAAGGGTGATAGCTTCATCGTCTTCAGGTCCAGAGTACTTGAATGGGATACGGTGTCTCTGCATATCAGAGAAGTACTCCTTGGCTTCCTGCGATGTGCTGGTTCCCAAACCTGGATGGACAAAGGTCACAACATTTTAGAGAGAGCTATTATAGTGGCACAAGACTATCCATGACATTGGCCAGGTATGAAGGGTTGCTTACTTGTATGTTCTTTACTACCATACACGGGTTTTGTAACAAACCTTTGTAGTATTTTATTTTCCAAGATTTGATGTTGGACTGGCTGTCCTTCCATTCGTTGAATTCAGGGATACTGTAGAAAGACAGCGCTGTTTTCTTGTGAGATGCCTAAAGAGAGGGAAATAACAGCAATCTGCAATCACTTCTCATCTTCTCACCTAGTAATTTAACAGGCTTACATGGTTGGCAACAAAATGGTAAAATAAAGATAGGATATGACCACCATCAAAACAAGTACTCATGAAAAGTGATGTTTTTATTAATGGTAGAACTGTAAAAGCAAGTGTTCTGTGGTTTTCACACCAGATGGCAGTGTGGTTGCAAATTCAGGGAGACTATTCAAAGTTTGGACCTCTACCAGGGCTAGACATCACCTTTGTTTCAGATAACATGCTATATCCACAATTTCACTAGTTTCCTAAAATAATCAAATAAAATAACTTGACAACAACAGCCCAAACATCCAGTGGTTTCAGTGTGAGACTTTTAGGGAGATTATGTACCTTGATGATGGGGGTGATGAACTCTTCCAGGAAGTTGTGGCGCAGCAACGATGGCCAGTTATGGTGGATGAAGTTGATTAGAAGGCCCTTAATGTGGGAGCCATCTTGATCCTGTCACAATCACAGGAATACAGTAGAGTCTAGTCAAATGTAATCGGTAAAGCTAAAGATTAATACCACTAGAATAGATGTCTGAGATGATAATCAAATGAAAACCCCTGGCACACCTGATCTGTCATGATCATGATCTTGCCGTAACGCAGGGTCTTGAGGGATTCTGGGTCGCTGTAGTTCTTCTTGTACTGAAGGCCAACAATCTTAATGATGCTGTTGATTTCAGCGTTCTCCATGATCTGTTGAGGAAGATTGAACAATTTTTACTCTCAGCTGTTTGCTGCACTACATCACAGACAGAGGATGCCCAATATGGTTTTCTCTGATTGAACCTGTTATGAACCTATTGTTATGCATTCTAAAAGGGCTTTTCACACAGGGAGCGACACTTCGCCTGCATAGTCGCGTGGATCCGCTGGGTCTACTACGCTCCTTACGTGAAGGACAACGCTCCACAATTAAACGCCAGGAATGTGTGGTAACCTTGGGGATTCTGTGCACCACTGTATCACTGCCATACAACGGAATGAGTTTAGCCGACTGTGGTATCATATATGCCCAATTACAGATTGATTTATAACAAACAGTGGCAATACTAGTCTTTCCTTACCACGGACTGTTATTGTTGATAGCTTAAGTTAGTTAAATTAGCATGGTCATAATTGCGGACGATAAATCCAGTCTTGTGCCAATGCTCCGACAATCAAAAGCCCCGATGTCTATGTCCTGATAACGGTTTATAAAACAGTTTTATATTTGAGTGAACTCACAAACGAATCTGTCACTTGTTCATTGCTTTGCGCGGTGCGTCGCTCGCGTAGGAAAAAGTTCAACACAATTCAACTCTTGTGGCGGGCGGACGTGTGTGTGTGACGAGCACGAACGCGACAGTTTCACGGGATAGCGCCTGCTTGTCGCGTCGCCTGTCAAACTGCCCGCATCTCCCTACCTGCCCGCTCGCCTCTCATTGAAAATGTATTACAAAGCGCAACAATCCCCTCCCCCTCACCCCCCTGTGCGAAAAGCCCTTAAGGCATATTTTTAATGTATCTGTGTCCATCCAAGGTAAAGATAACACTGATCTATCTATATGACATATACATCTGCAAAACCATGCAGCTGCCATATAATGACGGAGGGAAAGTGCTGTTGGTCTAACCTGTTTGAGTGAGGCCTCCCGGACGTTGAGCATTTTTCCTCTGAGAGGGAATACGCCATAGCGGTCCCTGCCGACCACTCCCAGCCCAGACACAGCAAGCGTCTTGGCCGAGTCTCCCTCAGTAAGGATCAGTGTGCAGCCGCTGGAGTTCTTCCCACCTGCCAGAGAACAACGTTACTGCAGGATGATGGCAGCTCATTTGCTTCCTCATGGGGATGGACTGTACAAAAGAGAAAAATGGCGTGGTATACAATACCTGCGTCGTTGGCATCGTCCAGTTTAGGCACCCCTTTGATTTTTGTGTGTTTAACACTTGAGCATTTCTTGTTGAGCTGGGTTTGAGCCTTGAACTTCACCCAGTTCATGATACTTTCCACAATCCCACAGGATGTGGCCTATGGAGAACAGAAAATAAAGACAAATTTGCGAGGTCGGAATGACTACACTTCTCTGGGTGAGCATGCAATGCCAGTGGTTCTTCATTGGCACCTCTTTAATGAACTTGGCGCTGAGAGGACAAGTGGACCCAAAGCTCTTCTGCTGCAGTGTCATGTTCTCTTTGGTCTGAGAGTCAAAGGTGGGGTTCTCAACCAGGCAATTGACAAACAGCCACAGGTGGTTCTTCACCTGGATGGAGCAGGAGTGGAGCATACTCAGTTATGCATTCTGCTACCAAGGAATATTTAGAATATTATACTTTGATCTGAGTTCACAGTACGATGACTGTACCTGGAAAGGCTTGACGGCCACCCCAGCTTTATTCTTCTTCTTCACCACTTCAATGAGCTTGGCAACCACCTGGTCAGCCACATAGTCGACATGCCTCCCTCCCTGAGGTCCAGAGGACAAACACAAGATCCCATTTACAGAATAAAAGGACATAAGTCTTCATCATAGTGACACAAAGTGGCTGGGAGAGCAGCCAAACATATACTCAGCTGCCAAAAACCCTGGTCTACTAGTTCAGTCAGCCTTAAAATGCTCAATAGCTGCACTCTGATGTAACAGGGCTGATGAATTAAGATAAAATTGGCGCTCAGTATTCCAATAGACTACTTAAGACATGTAATTACTGGTGTGGCATTGAGGTCATAACCCAACCACGCTGTTAAATATACAATAAAATGCACTACAAAAGTAATCTAATACAATGTGACGTTACCTTGGTCGTGGCAATACTGTTGACAAAGCTGACTTGCTGGAAACCTTTCTCACTCATGGTGAGGCAGACCTCCCAGCGCTGGTTGACGACCTCGTGGACCACGCTGAGGGCACCGCCAAGCTCGTCCACCTTGTCCTTCAAATACATGTCCACATAGCTACGGAAACCTGTAAGCTGGAGTACAAGAGTGGCCTTAGTCTTGATCACAAGATTACCCCTACAGGCTTATGCAATGATCAGTAAAATCATAAACATTTAAAACTCAATAGGCAATTCAAATGGTTGAAAATGAGTGGTATGGTTATTCCCGTTTGTACCATTAAAAACCCTAACTCATGCATCAAAGCTAGTAAAAGTTTAAGATGAGAAATGCCCTAATATGTAGTAGTCTAAATTCCAAGAAAAGAAATGGTTACATTTTCTCAGCTGGAGATAAGCTGGAAACTTAAAAATCTGCTTCAAAATTTAGAATTAAGTTTGTGACAAATGACAATGTTTATAAAAGGTAATTTTCAATCTAATTATTGATATTTGAAAAGGACAAATAAAAGCCATTTCTAATTTAGTAAAAGATAGCCGATACGTAGGTGGTTGACACAAAGCAACAGGAAAAAAAAGTGTGAGACAGAAAAGTGAAACAGCATGGTAACTTACTGGCAGCTTCTTGCCATTGAAGAACACACGAACACCCTTGGAGGATCCGGCGATGTCGTAGGCCCTCCTGGTCATCAGAGCCACTGTGTCTTTGTCCAAGATGCTCATTTTAAACTTGGCAAGATCTGGCCTGAAGGTGATGCAAGTGTATTCCTCTCCATCAAAGGGTTTGAGGTTATAATCCCCTGCCCTGCCCATGTTGTCGTACCAAGTCTGTAAAAAGCATGGACATATTGTGAAATTACATTTTCCCTTTACAAGTTACAATGATTACAAAAGAGCAAATGTTCCTCAGCCTCTTTCCTACCTGCTTAAAGATCTTCTTTGACTCTTTACAGGCAGTCTCTACAGTGAACTTTTTGCTAAAGATGTTGCAAAGCTTAGCCCCATATCCATTGCGTCCACCTAAAGAACAAGTTTTGGTATGAAGATGTGGGTTAGGATACTAGCAAATTAACATTCTACTGATTAAACACACCAAAAAACAGCTTTAAAAATTACGACCACCTGGGTCTTATGCTCATAGTTTGCCAATCCACAGTCCTGATAACATATCTGCTTCCAAATAGTTTAAAATAACCATGGGTTTTGTTCAAATCTGTGATCATGGCTGATCGTTTAATTGCACACAAGGCTAACCCTGTTAAACTCCATTGTAAAGTTGCATCTAACATTGTCATGCTAAAATTTCTGCAATTTCATTGGTAAGAAAAATGTTATAAACAAAAAAGCCAAGATGGCCTAAACTAAAAACAAATCAATAAAACCCAGGTTGTTAAAACATAGCATTCACATATAAATAAATACACTATAAAATTTCACATTCAGTCTTACCAGTGACTTTCTTCTCATCATCGTCATAGTTACTGGAGGTGAGGAGCTGTCCGAAGATGAGAGCGGGCACATAGACCTTCTCCACCTTGTGCTCCACCACAGGAATACCCTTACCATTATTCCACACACTGATGGTGTTGTTTTCACTAAAAATAAAAAATATGACATTTCTTAATGTGCTTCTGTGCTACCAAAGAAAGCAGTTAAGCTGAGCTGGGGCTATTCTACAGCTTACAAGCAAAATGACACTGAGGTAGGATTATACAATATTTTATTATATACACTAATATATATTACTCACACATCAATGTTGATCTTGATGCAGGACATGCCGTTATCCCTCTGCTTATTGTCAGCTGCATTTACTGTAGAAAGAATTAAAAAAGATGATTGCTTCAGTATAGTAGGCCAGCCCAACATTTTGTCCATTTAGAATGTACACCATCTAGAATAATGCGAGCTATTTACTCACCAAGGATCTCATCAAAAATCTTGTAAAGCCCAGGCACAAACGTCACATCACGGCAGTTCAGTCCAACATCCTCATCATACACCCACATTTGCTAAGGAAAGAAGTCAACTGGTGACTACAAAGATCGCGCATAAATTTGCAGTGAAAGCAAAATTCTTCAGGAAATATCTAAAATAGTCCACCCTCAAATCAGCTCCAGGGAGATTTACCCAATGTCTTAAAGGTCTACTGGACCCGAGTGTAATAATTGTAGGTGCTATGAAACTTAACTGTGTCCTCCTCCTAACTGGGCCTGCTGTGTGTGTATGTGTGTGTATATGTGTGTGTGTGTGTGTGTAAAATTGTTACATTTCAAGCACTTTCACCTGTTCCGATTAAGTTCTAAGAAATAAACAATGATCAAAATTCTGGTTTCTATTTCTTCTTCTTTTTTTTTTAAATAGAATTTCCTTGTTTTCTCACAAAAAACAAACATGATCATAAATGTGATCTCACAGGGGTAAATGGCAAATATAAACCATAAACTATGTATCATTGGTAATTGAGCTAAAGTAAACATCTGTTAAGTATTTTTACATAAATTGTTATGGCTGTATTGATTTAAAAGCCTAATAATGTGGTGGGTCCACAGGACCCGGGAACATTGGCTGTGTAACAAAAAAAAATGAACACACAAGGGTTAAGGGGTCCTTGGCTTAAAAAACGTTGAAGACCCCCGTCTTAAATCAATAAAAAAGGTGTATAAGAGAAGCTATCAATTTCAAAGACAGTCATTTCTGTGTAACCTCTTACTTGGGTGGCAGGCTCTACAGAGCCAATGTAGGAGTCAGGTCGGAGCAAAATGTGCTCTAACTGCGTCTTCTTCTGATAGATCCTCTCCACTGACAGCCGCTTCGGATCTTTCTTCGTCTTTTCCACCGGCTTGTTTTCAAAGAAGGTCTGAAGCGAATGACACATGGTTATCTTCTATAATAAAGATGAATTTATCTTTTTATTTATTTTCATTTTATCTTGCATAATGGAGCAGGGGTTCTATTTGTGTTACAAGTAACCTCCATACAATGACATCGCAACGAAACCTGCTCAAACACCTCTACATTGTTGTAATTACTTGAATCTTGACTTTTAATTTAGACAAAACCTCAGACAATTTGGTTAACACAAAAACGCATGTCTACTGGAAAAAAAGAAAAAGTAAAAATCAGTGATGTTTACAAAACATCTCATTGAAGTTGTTGAGATCGGATTACAACGTGCTGCTTAAGGACACTTTAAACGAGCGGATGTTTAAACCGGAGTTTACTGGATGCTGCCATTTTTCTTTTTTCAAAAATGCCTCTCCAATGTGAGGTCACATTACCACCAGTTTTGAAATGTAAACAGTACTGCTCACCAAAGAAGTTATGCTTGTGTCTAACGTTACTTGCACACTTATTTTTAATTTTTTTTAGTTTCGATAAATATAATTAAAAATGACATTTGAGTGCAGTTCCCCCTTGTCTTTCGGACCGATTAGCGTTGACTACAACATAAGCTTAGCTAGCTAACTGTTAAATTCAAGTTAACATTAATCCTAAATGAATAACATTAGTATTGCGTGTGCAAGGCATACTGTGAGACAAGTAACGTTAACGTTATTGCTTAAATGGCATAGGAAGAGACGCAACGTAACGTTATCGTCAACATTCACGTTAGCTAATTAACGTTAACGGTAGCCAGATGGTTAACGTTGCCGTTATGGGTCACATCGTGGCTTCTAAACATGTATTAGCCTAACTTAGGCTAACGTTACATCACATTTTATGTCGTGCAATGTGTCTGGGAGGGGGGGTTATTGGGGAACATCAAACATTGTTCTTTTCTAGACCAGTGTGTTAAACAACTAGGTCAAAGCGTACTAAACAATGTTACCTAGCTAACTTTAACCGTTGCTAAGAAGTTTCACTGCAGCTAACAGTTAGCTACGTTGACTACCTGATGGCTAGCTAGTTTTATAGTAACGTTAAGTTAGCTAACGTTAGCAGTAGCTAAATATCGAAGTTAATAAAGTTACCTTCAGTGGTTGAGCCATTTTTCTTATATTTACTGGTAAACCCTTGGTCTCGCAATAACTTTTGACTCCGTTTATAACTAACGTTAACTAATCAACTCCCACCTAAGTCCTAAAACTAACTTCTGTCTAGCTGCACTAAAAACGTATCGTCGCTGAATGAATCAAACACAGTTTGAAAATTCGAACCATGGATGATATATCCCGCCAGCTACATTGACCAATCAAACGAATGGCCTTCTGACGTTTCCCTCCAATGAGAAACGCAACCCCCCTTTTTTCAAATAAATAACCAATCACCGACGGCTAAAGAGGCATGAGTCCGCCCACGTTGTGTCTCATGACCAATCGGCTTCCCAAGATAGAAAAAAAATAGAATAGAATCGTGATTGAAAATACATTTGGGGAATATGTGTAGCCATATCTCTATGGCTCTTTGTGTAGCTATAATTACACATATAATGACACATTGTTATCTTTAACCGGGAAAAGAGGTGAAAACTGAGTATTGTTATCATTGTTATATTGTTCATCATAAAAAAATCTGTCCATTTAATTCGGCTTTGGCAATAACTGGCCAATGTGGAAATAAACATTACATTTTATGAACCTGTGATTAATGATTAAGCATAATTGAATGATTGATCAATCATAGAGGTCCTACGTATTTTGGCTTACCACCCACTATAGCCTACATCCAATGATTAAACAACAAAAAATACACCAACACTGACAAATGTGAGCTGAAAACAATATTGCTGGTCTACCAATAGGAAACAACAAAAAATAATCAAGATGTACATTGTTGGGCCTACACACACATGTCTATTTACATGCACAGCTTATAGTACCTATTTTATTTTTAGAGTGGTCACTGGGTATATGAGCAGTTTTTTTCTAGGGGGGTGTAAAAGGACTGCATTTTTCACACAGTTCACTGGATATTGATGGCAACACCATTGAACCTGAAAGTCAGCACTATAGCTTTTTGCACATTGTTTGATTTGCTTGCACTGCATGTACTGTACATACACAGTGTGTAGCCACATATCCCAAACATCTAAATTCAGTGGAAAAACAGATATTTTTGTCAGAGGTTTTAATTGAGTATATTATCTAATACATAAATCATTAAAGAGCTTCTCAAGCTTTTGACCATATTCTTGGTGAAACATATTCAGGTTACTCCTCATCAAACTATTGACTTAAATGTGATTCTAATAATCAGGTCAATTGTATTCTGTCCCATAATAAAAATGTCTAAATTAATTGGTTATCAACGGGCTGTCTTTATTGATGGCATATCACACAAGCTACAGTATGGCACCTTTAAAGCTTTACTATATTCTTTAAAGCCTAAAATGCTTGCTGTATAATCCTGGAGGATTTATAGAGATCAGAGAAACTGTGATTTTCACAGCTCCATAATGGCAATCAGGATTCACGGAGCTAAGAGAAGCTGCAATATTCAACATCTATGCACATCCCATCGTATTCACATCTCGTCTTGAAGCTATATACCTGCATCACATAATTTAACACCTCTCTGAAAAGTCTAGTTTTCATCAGCACCAGAGGTACAGCCAAAGTACAGCAGGTGACAGCTGCTTCTCACACACAAACAAGAGTGCCGTTTAGTCCTGCAGGTGTAAATCTTTTATACACGTACAAAAACAAGGAAATGTAGTCCCCAAAATGCATCCCTTTTGATTCATCGGAAAGTTCAAGATGTACGTACAAACGTATTCATACCAGTTAAGTCAGAAATAAAGAGATCTGTCATAGAAATACTGACTGACTGGGTCGCCCTGGATGGTTCAGACAATCACCACAACAAGCTCACCCCTGCTGAAGCACACACATTGCTCAGTATTGCTTAACAATACCATTGTTCATGTGTACCTTTTGGTCACTTGGGCTACAAACCGTTACTGTCTTTTTAGATGTACAAATGTACAAAAATTGACTTGCAAAAAGTGTTTTCTGTCATTGCATCATTCCCGTTCACCTAAAGTGTTCTGTTTCGATTTTTCTTCATTTGTCAATATTCACTCCCCGCATGACTCTCTCTCTCTCTCTCTCTCTCTCTCTCTCACTCTCTCTCCCTCATTCAATCCAATCTCTCTGTCACACGCGCACACACTGTACATGATAGCTGCCTAAGAGCTATTTAGTAATTTAACAAGCTTATCTCCCCAGAAGTGTGCTGTTGCAGTTTCACGATAGCCCTCAACTGATGTGTTTCACAGCTAGTATCATCATGCAGAGCTTTCCGTTGTGTTAGCTGATGTAAAGTGATACAGAAGTGCAGGATTTAAGAAAGCATTACAGAGAAAAGACAGGATTTTATATATTTCTGGTCTGGATGTTGCTATCAGTGAATGGAAATGCAGTACCCTGATTTACCTAACAGTTCGATCATACTTATCTGTCTTCCTCTGCTAAGTTGCCCACTCATCTGACCTTGGCATGATGATATTAATAGGGCTGAAGAGCTGTAGTCCAGCGGATGTAGTGGAGTGTATGTACACAAATACACCCACAGCTGCACACATGAATGGAGGTGCAAACACACATTGCAAGTTGATCTTGCACTCGGTATGTTATGATTGATCTCCTTTAAAAAAATAAAGAAAGTGCCAACGGCCCTCATCCTTATTTCCCAAATGTGCAACACAAGGGATTGCACAGGCACCTTCAAAATAGAATGGTTTTGTATTCTTCTGTACCTCAAAAACAGACGATTTAGGGTCAAAATGTTCTTTTGGAACAAGAGCAGTGTTGAGTCGTTGGAAGACTAGTGCAGTGCCCGTTGAAAATGTGCCTGTTTGGAACGGACGATTGCTTGGCCTGTGGTATTGCTGCTTGTAGAATCCATAAAAACCAAATTGTAGCCTACCCCAAAATTACTTACAGAAGGACCCCAAACCACTTCAAATGCAACTCCCCTGTATACCCTACTACTAACTTACTGATTTACCTGATAGAGAACGATTCAGAATGTAATCACAAAATATCACAATGAAAATGTGGAGTAATCATTAGCGTCATGGACTCATGGCAGTGCGCTACCTAACTGGCCCGTTATGAGAGCTAATCAGTACATATCTGCGTTAATCACCACCAGAACTGGACTGTTTGTGTGTATGTGTGTGTGTGTGTGTGCACAGAGAGAGAGAGAGAGAGAGAGAGAGAGAGAGAGAGAGAGAGAGAGAGAGAGAGACGGTGTTGTCTCATGTAGTATGAGCGACTCATGATTTAATTTAAAGAGTTGGGTGAAAGATCAGAGTGAGTCACAATTCAAACAGATTTAGTGCTCAGTCAGTGTGCATGCAGTGTGAGAGGGGGAGTGGCCAACGGCTAGAGCGGCAAAAACCAATGTGTGCTTCTTTTACCAATATATATTTAACATCTTAAGCAACGCATTGCACTTACTTGTGCCCGTAGCACCTGTCAAGTTTGAAATACATCGGACTAACGGTTCGAGAGATATGCGCATAACACACACACACACACACACTGACAGACAGACGTTCCTGCAATTTATAGATAGATGTTACCATCAAATAACATTCCATCACCTCATGAAAACTGTAATCAGAAGCATAATCTAAAAGGAACAAAACAATGGCAACAAATCAAATGAGATATAACGTTAATGTTAATTTGTGAGTTTTAGAGGTGCTGTTACCATTGGACAAACTGGGCTAGCTGTTTCCACCTGCTTTCAGTCTGTATGCTAAGCTAAATGTATCCTGCCTATAGCTTTATATTGAAAGGGTTTAAGAGATGTGAGTGGTAGCAATATTTTTTAACTCTCGGCAAGAGAGCAAAAAAGCATATTTGCCTTCTATTGGCTTTTGATAAGTTTTTTTCTAAAAGTAGTTTTTAATGTATCTATCTTCAGAGTGCATCATTGTAAGGTAATTTAAGATAATACATATATATATATATATATATATATATATATATATATATATATATATATATATATATATTGTTTGCAACTATGCCATTACTATTCTAACCTTGTAGCACACTCACACACAGACTTTATCTTATCTAGTACTAGTGGGCAGTCTGAAACCGGGAATGGTAAGTACTTGGCATCCAAAAATAGTCGCCCATCTGAAGCTGCTGAGAGACGTTAGCAAAGTAGATGGACACCCGCGCTCTCAGTACCACCTGCTTTCCTG
Organism: Perca flavescens; assembly: GCF_004354835.1. Lineage (NCBI taxonomy): Eukaryota > Metazoa > Chordata > Actinopteri > Perciformes > Percidae > Perca > Perca flavescens. Next base: position 17,622,264 of record NC_041351.1, on the reverse strand, counting down.
TTTATTTATTGATGGCCCTGTGTTTTCTGAGGCCTGATACAGCTTGACTGTTGAGGAAGAAATAAACTTGATGTGTCAGATCTGTTGATAGCTGTCTAAAGGGGCTGTTTGGTGCTGCCTGATGGCCCGTGTCATACAAGAATAGAGCTGCTTTACAGATATTAGGGTGACAGGTAAACAACTGCTGATTCCAGCTGAGCACTTGACAGGTATGTGAGAGCCAGAAGGAAGTAGGGTTGTGAAAAAGATATCAGTTGGCAGTCTACAGTGATAAGGATGCTTTCAACATGCATCTTTTTTATTCATGTTGGCTCCTCTGCCCCCAAAGACCACCAAAGATAAGATATATAAGTGGACCCTCAGAGCTCTCAAAAGTGGATTTGAAAATACAGGTCTTATGTTGAAATGTGGGGCAGCAAAAAAAGAGCTATTTGAGATATTGATTGCTACTTTTAGTGAATCGCCACTACTTGATCTTAAAGTTATAGTTTGACATTTTAGGAAATACACTTATTCATATAAGTTACATGAGAAGACTGATACCACTATGAGATGCTATCGATCTTCTCATCTAACGCTCAGCAAGGCAGCAAAGTAAGCATATTTCCCAAAACATAAAACAATATCTTTAAAAAAATATTGATGGCCAAAGTGCACACATGAGTCAAAGAATACCTCTTCCAACAATTCATCGGTTAAATATTTTAATTTGAGCCTTTAATCCAAAATGTGTTGTAGATGGAGATGTGTGCTTTCCCCCCCGGAGGTCACTCCATCATGAGTTTGCGTAAGTGAATTAATTTGAGTTCACCTCAGTCATCATCTGAGTTTATATTTCCTGGCAAAGACTAGTCGCATTTCTCCCTGTGGGTGTTAGATGATCAACAGGAAGTGGAGCATGTACAGCGTAATGGCGTGCTGATATGAAAACATTTAACTACAATGAAATAATGATGGAAAATGGAAGAGTTTGGCTCAGACAATTTACATGTGTGTGACAGATGAAACAACTGGCAGCAAACTGTTATCAAAATGAGTTTGTGCAGATGCTCACAGGAATAACAGCAAACTAGATGACAAATAAAAAGTACTGGTAATATTCTTTAAGATGTGACTTATGAGTATTTAAACCTTTAACATATCACAGACTTAAGGGAACAAATAACATCTACAAAAAAAACTCTAACATATTCAGCACTGGAAGACTTTTTGGGTCACATTTCCAGTAGTGTCCTTGGAGGTGCATAACATGACCTTTAAGGTGAACACCCCTCCCAGGCTGTCATTGTGAATATGTTGGACACAATGAAGGACTAAGAATTATTAATCACTTTAAAAGGGCAGTGGAAAACAGCTTTAACCACCTATATCCTGTGTTGGCAGGCAAGTGCAGGCAACTACAACAACTTAACATTTAACATGCCATACATAACAATCACTGACGCCACTTTGTTGATTGTACACTTGTGAGAAATGTTACCGGTGTTTTGCAAACACAACAGCTATACATCTGCACAAATGGAGTACCCTACAGTATATTCACAGTATGCACAGAAAGTACTGTATTTTCACCTTCTTTTTAAAACTGTTTCTCCTCAGCAGGGTCACACCGAATATGTATTCAACAAAGGAAGCAGATTGGATTAACCAGCATAATCAGCTGGCAGAGTGAAATATAGAGTACCCAGACCTCAATACACCATTAGCTTCCTTGTTCAGCTCTGAGCAAATAGTACTGACTCAAGTCCATACAAAACAATTGTACAGGCATTTATGATCCCGGCAGGATTAATTAAGAACTTTGGTGATCCCTTAACTTTTTATCTAGCTATGAATGTTGGGTGAATGTCTTTGGTTCATGACAAATTGCTGCAAAACTAATAAAATTCCCATCAGCCTTAGCTGTACTTTGTGTTTCTTGCTAATTTACAAATGGTAGCATGCTAACTTGCTAAACTAAGGCCACTTCCACACGTACCAAAACAATCTTTTTTTTCTGCTACAGAAATTCACCAAAAACGGAAAAGAAGAGGCGGAGAAGAAGAGGCAGCGAAGAAGAGGCGGAGCATGCTTGCGCGCTGTATACAAACAGACAGTAGAAGAAGAAACCAAACACAACTTAAGCTAGCTAGCTATATGCTACCTTCGATGCTACCGTGCAGTGTGGTTGTGGGCATTAGGACGGATGCATGTTTATGTAGGTGTTGTTGTTGTTATGAGACGTCGTTGCGGGGTAAGAGGTCAAAGGCTAGAGGTCAAGGGGTGTGGCGATGACATCATCACAGGCAGTGCGTTTACAGGCTTCATTAGGACAAAATGACCAAAAAGCGTTTCCGTGCGGATGGCCCCTAAGATGCATGTTAGCATGCTGATGCTAACATTTAGCTCGAAGCAGCACTGTACCTAAGTAAACACTAACAGAGACGCTAGCATGGCTGTAGTAAAGTAATATTGTTAGATCCTTGAAGAGATTAAAAAAAAACGTGTACAGAAATAAAGAAAAAAGTAAAAAAAAGAAAGAAAATAACTTTGCGTAAGAGATTTTTTTTTTTTAGTAATTGTTTTGTGACCCCTTGGGTTAATCTCACAACCCCTTGTGGAGGTCCCAAGCCCAAGGTTGGGTACCACTGACCTAAAACATATTTAAAATGTAGTCTAGCATTATTCTTTTTGCAAATACATTTGCTTTCACTGAAGACTCTTGAGAAGACTTAGCCGACCATAGCTCTGTCAGTGGGGAATTCAACAAGGATCAATGAATATCCACAACACTTTCATATCGCAAGTCCATTGTTTCCGTAATGTCAATGATACAAGACTTGAAAGACCAGGACCTTCACAGGAAAGATGAGGTGAGGCGAACCCCTCGGTTACAGGCAGTAGCGGTGAAATCCTTTAATACACCTCTCCCACAGTTTTTGATTAAAAGGTTCAAGACAGGTAAGGAAATAAATAAATAAAAAAAGCAGAGTAATGTATTCATAAAGACATGGCAGGACTTTGATCTTGCTCAGGGACGAGGAGCTACTGTAGCTGGGAGCCAGAGACAGAGTGTGTTTCTGTGTGCTTCAGTATACGTACGCGTGTTTGTGTGAGCAGGCGAGACAAAGTGGGATAGAAAATGAGAATGAAAGGGAGAGATCTCATTAATATGACTCCTGTTGTTCCGCTGCAGCTCAGAGCACACAGACTGGCGAAACATTCCCACCCTGTTGAGATGGCATTGTAGAAGCTTTGGTGCTAATATTTTCTCAGCCAAATTCCCACTCAGCACTTGCAGCTTGCAGTTATACCACCTGCACAGGTCAGAGAGGACGCCTAGGCCTGCTTTGAGATACTTGAGAGGCTGGAGAGTAAAAAGTAAGGAGGGGGGAATAAAAAGGAACTTTGATCCATTTGGAAGTGTAGTCTATCAGGACTAATGCTTGGTTGATAATGCATACAGCGCCTGTCTATCTGCCAACCACAGCAGAGCATTTGAAGTAATCTGATAAAGCTGGGGAAGTGCAGTGCACTCTCCTCTGTGGAAAGTAATCCTATTTTCTGGTGTTTCACTGTCATATGCTTTTCCTCCACCTATATCTGATTGCCTTCTAATTGACAAGAGCGTCCTCTTAACCTCCGGGCTGTAAAAGGAGTGACTAGAACAGCAACAATGAACACCAAGTTATATGTGTTTCTCATGGGAACTGAGATGCACAGATGTATTATGGTGGTTGTAGTTCTCTGCCGGAATCCAATGAGGCCAAAGAAATACAAGCCTCAGCAGATATGTAAACAGTTCAACCTAAACTTAATAAGCAAAGCAATTATTTGGAGGGCTAAACAAATGCAACCATAAAACTTAGCAGAATGCCTTTTGCATTGTGCATCTATCTCCTGCAGGTTAGTCTGGATGCTCATCGCTGATAGTTTACAGGGAAACAAGAGATGTTGCCTGAGTAGCACAAACTGAGAAGATAACAGAATGACAAGTGATGTGATCAAAGTGACAAACAAAAATACTTTATGATGTCTGAAGAACTTGCACCAGCAGGGCATCCATGAAATATATATATATATATATATATATATATATATATATATATATATATATATATATATATATATAGTCCAAATGAGACAGGGATGAGGACAGGGACATGAAGAAACATATTACAGAACAGCAATATTTAACTGACTCTGACTGTAATGAACAGTCTATATGATACAAATAAAAAAGCACTGAAAACCATTTCAGTGCTTTACCATGCATGCATTTACCATTCATGCAGTCAAGGCTGGATAAAGCCACTAGTGTGTAGGTAAAAATGCTGGAACAACCTATAAGGAGACTAACCACTTCAGTTTGTATCGTTTGAGAGCAGTGGTTCTCAACCTTTTTTGTGCCAGCGCCCCCCTATCCATTATCCAGGTCCCTAACGCCCCCCATCAAATATTATGTAGGCTAATTGCCCCGAATATTAATGATTACGCCCTGATATAGGCCTATTATTGTTGTTACTATTGTTATCAAAAATAATCAAAAAATCAAATAATTGAATGACAAACACATGTAGTAGTTTCCCAGGTATCAAAAAAGCCATGTAAATAGAAATTTTATATATTTACAGGTTTTAAAAAAAAATGCAACCATTTGACATTCAAATTAAAAACCAGCAGCCAATCAGACTAGATGTAACAATGTAACATTCAAACTATAATTAGGTATTATCAAAAGACCTGCTGCATGTCCCTGGTGTGAACCTCAGCACCTTTAGAAGATGACTATAATTTGAATGTCCTTTTTTGTTTGTGAAGTGACCTTGGGTGTCATGAAAGGCGCTTTAAATAAAATGTATTATTATTATTATTATTATTATTACAAACACTAACAGTAGCCAATCAGAAACAGCTTAGCAATTTAACATTCAAATATATTTTTCATTAAAATCTAAATGTTCCAATGGAAAACAAGCTAGCACTTATCAAGGGGTAAAAGCAGAAGAATAACACACACACACACACACACACAGAAAAGTATTTTGGTGATGACAAACGACTTGAAGAACGACACCTACTGCCGAATGGAAATAAGTTTACAACATTTGAAAGTTAGTGAGAGCCCTTTTTTGATGCTTTGAATAGTCTAGGTTAGAAGAGACTAGGTTAGAAGAGTCTAGGTTAGAACAGTCTAGCTAGGTTAGAATAGTCTAGGTTAGAAGAGTCTAGGTTAGAACAGTCTAGGTTAGAATAGTCTAGGTTAGAAGAGTCTAGGTTAGAACAGTCTAGCTAGGTTAGAATAGTCTAGGTTAGAAGAGTCTAGGTTAGAATAGTCTAGGTTAGAAGAGACTAGGTTAGAAGAGTCTAGGTTAGAACAGTCTAGCTAGGTTAGAATAGTCTAGGTTAGAAGAGTCTAGGTTAGAACAGTCTAGGTTAGAATAGTCTAGGTTAGAAGAGTCTAGGTTAGAAGAGTCTACATTAGAATAGTCTAGGTTAGAAGAGTCTAGGTTAGAAGAGTCTAGGTTAGAACAGTCTAGGTTAGAATAGTCTAGGTTAGAAGAGTCTAGGTTAGAAGAGTCTAGGTTAGAATAGTCTATGTTAGAATAGTCTAGGTTAGAAGAGTCTAGGTTAGAATAGTCTAGGTTAGAAGAGTCTAGGTTAGAATAGTCTAGGTTAGAATAGTCTAGGTTAGAATAGTCTAGGTTAGAAGAGTCTAGGTGTGCTATCGCCTGTCTTACGAGTAAATAGCAGAAAAAAACTTTGGAGAAACGCAACACCACATCGCGCTGTGTTTTGTGGAGGTGTGAGAGTCCCGTACAGTAAACGGTGACATCACTGCCTCTATCGCTTCCATAAGAAAGTTTTAAAACACCAAACACAAGCCCTGAACTGGCCGGGAGTTTGGGGAACAGCTAAATGTTTGCCAAACAACAAAGCACAGTCGATATATCTCGCACGTCTCTTTTCTTTTTCTCTTGTGAAATTAAGCTGCCTTCAGGTCCAGTAGGAAACGTTGTGTTCTATAAACGATCTGACGAAAAACTGTTACTGTGAAATATAAAGTTGTGCTACATTAGGAGGGGGGGGGGGGGAGGGGTAAAGAATAGAACAGGACGTCGCGGCAATTGCTTTTATCTATTTTATTTTTTTTAAATCTGAACGCAGCTTCATGTGGTACAGAGCTCATTTAAGATGATGCTCTGACGTCCCGTTTCCGTGAAGGCAGCACGGAGCTGCGCCAAAAAAGCTGACAGAAGCACAGAAGAGTTATGATACCGGTCTCGTCCAGTTGCAGTGCTGTAAACTGGCAGCTTTTAACGTTACAGACTCTTTAGTAGTTTAAGTGTAAACATGTATTGTTATTGTGAATCTTTGGTTTAAACTAGCTTTCAAACAAACGCCCCCCCAAGTGCACCTCAACGCCCCCCTTTCCAAAATATTGCTCCAACGCCCCCCATCATTTTCTGAACGCCCCCTGGGGGGCGGTACCGCCCCCGTTGAGAAACACTGTTTTAGAGGTATAACAAAATTGCAAATAATCAAATTGCCACACACAAACACACGCTTTGTCCAGTTGGTAATGCAGTTTTTCATGCAGTGCTAACATTGTCCAAAACGGAGACAAAAAAACGTACTTAATTTTAAAGAGCATTAAAAAAAGAGAAAGAGAACGGTAATATTCCAATAACTGGACAGACAGGATAAAGAAAGAAAGAAAGAAAGAAAGAAAGAAAGAAAGAAAGAAAAAGAAAGAACCTATAGCTGCAGTTAATCATACACTGTTTGTCACCCCAGAGCACCAGGGAGGGAGTTTGGGTGGAGTATCCCACTTTATTGATTTTAATTCCATTAATACCTTATGATGTGCTTGGCAGACTCTCTTAGGCCAGTGCCCATACACGTCTGTTTTTATAGTGGATTTGATTGGGCTTCCTTATCGGCTGGCAGCAGGCAGGAAAAGTGCCCGGAGACGGAGACAGCCAAAGACCCACCGCCCTGGCATGCAAGTTTGAAACGACAAGCTCAGATCAAACATGATTAGTGTCGACTGTCAACTTAACCGCTCTATGTATGAGCTGTATAAGATCACTGTGCGTGTGTGTGTGTGTGTGTGTGTGTGTGTGTGTGTGTGTGTGTGTGTGTGTGTGTGTGTGTGTGTGTGTGTGTGTGTGTGTGTGTGTGTGTGTGTGAGGGAGGGAGGGGTACCCCATATTTTACTGGCACCTGATGCATGCACATCAGATCCACTCACTACAATCAACAGATGCATATGGATGCAATCTGTCCCTTCATTACATATTATATACATGCATTTCCAACAATCCTTCCAGATGCGACCAAATCTATCCAGCTATTAACCTTTTCCGTCTGTGCGTAAATGCATTGCGCGCCATGTGTCTGCCATTTTAAACTTTACATCAATGGGACTATTTTTTGCCACATCCTGGATCAGAGTGAGTGCGATACCGCCATCAATGACATGCCTTGCCCACGCGCTGCATCCTTGTCCATTCGCGCTGGCTCCAGCAATTGTGCCTAGTGTTCTGGTTGCGTGGAAACTAAAAGACTGCACTGTCGAAGCATTTCCAGTGGCGGGTGGTGTTTGCCAGAGCGGCTCTCAGCACAAGTTTAACGAACTGCAAGAGGACCTGATGGAAGCGAACCAAGATATTGACCGAACCTCCTTTCGCGTGGCGCTCTGATCTGCTGGACCATTTCATTGCTGGGCAATTGCTGAGAAACGCACCATGAAAAGGAGAGGGAAAGCGGCAAATACGTGAGTGTGCGTGTTACTGATCCAAACGCATATGTTTTATTTGTGATGTTGCATGCATCTAGACATTTCTCAATCCATGAAATAACAGCTGTTTTCGAGTTTTAATGCGAGGTTTCTAAATGTGATTGGCCCTGGAAACAGCCACTGCATGGTGCTGACTAAAACAGGATGAAAGACAAACTTAACACGGGTCTCAGTTCCCAAGCGGCATCGCCTTATCTCATGTGCTTTGAGTTCATTTTCCAACAGATGCTTGTTGCTTATAGCCTTTAAATTTGAGCAGGAACTAATACTTAACGCACTGTTGCGCTTTCATTTTGCGCATTAAATGCCCTCAGCTTGTGTTGAGATTAATATGAAGTAAAGTATTTACATCAGTGTAGTTATGTTGAGGATATTGATCCTGAAAAGCTATTTAAACTGATTACAATGACTATGAGATCAAACCCTTATTAATCTCTAACACGCTGTACATTACATGCCATTACACATAACTGCCCTCCTGTAACAGTGTGCTCTTTAGTTAACTTCAAAAGATTGTTCTACGGGGGAATTTTTATTTTTTAACCTTTAACCTTTATTTAACCAGGTTAGTCTTATTGAGATATGAAATATCTTTTTCAAGAGAGACCTGGCCAAGATAGCAGAACAAGTTAGTTACATATATAAACAATTTACAATCACAAAACAAACACAAAAGAGGCAAAGGCAACTCAAGTGCATTTCAATTAAATAAAAGTGCCATTAGTTCAAACATTTGCATGTGTGGATGGACTCATGTTCTATGGTTTTAAAATAACCTTTAAAATAATTTAAGGAAATTAGACACTGTAGTTTGAGTGTTTTCTGTAGGTCATTCCAAGTAGAATGTGCAGCAAACATGAAAGCCTTTTTAAACAACTCTGTCCGGGCTCGAGGTACATTCAATGAAATAGTGTTCTGGGACCGTAAACCATAAGTACTCTGTGTAAAAAAAAGAAATTCAGATATGTAACATGGGAGCCTGCCTAAAATACCTTTGTGTATGAACATATAATGGTGAGTAAGCCGGTAATTTGACTGAATGGGGTCTTCAGGTACAGTGGAAATCTACCAAATGCATTGTTGTGCTCCAAGGAACAAAACGAGGATCTCTAGTAATCATTGTGTGAGGGATTTGGAGTGGAAAGAGCTAAAAGCATTTAAATATGATTAGAGTTGCATTAAAAGCCGGAATTTCAACCTAAATAGCCTATGTCAAGAATGCTTTATTTTCCTGTTTCCTTTTCTGTCATCCACCCCCCATTGATAACTAGAAACCAGCAGCTTATTTGCAATACTTACAGCTGTGCTGCCATATGAGGTCAGATTTATACACGAAAAACACTTTTATCATCATATCTTCGTGTTGCATCTTAATGCCCCTCATGTTTGCTCCTCATATAATTGGTGCCAGAGATTTATCATTGCAGCAGTGGCAGCAGTGGATTTATGAAGTAAAAGACTGACCTTTGGCAGCCACAGCCCCTTATTTATTGTTTAAATTAAAAGCAGGAGGGTTATTTATCACAGCAATGACTTTAGGAACATTGATGAAGACCTCGCCAGATTTAGAGGCAAACGGATTTATTGCATTTACTGTATATATGGCTGTAAGATGGGTTATATTTGTTATAAAGGCCATTAGTAAAAGGATTCATGCTCATGACTTTATGCTAGATATGTCTTGGATAAGCATATTTTGGTTGGAACATCTTTGGTGCCCCAACCTGTCACTCATTATGGTTTACACTGTTTTTTTTCTGTTCATATCCTTCCTCTGCCCTCCAGCTGTCTTCATCAGCTGTCCCTGTGACTGACTAACATTTGCCACTTTCCTCGATATCTCATTAGTGTCATGCACTGTTCTCTGTGTTATTGTAACATCACCCCCCACCTTAAATCCTATGTGATATCATTCTCTCTTTCACCCTGTGCTGGCATGCCCACATGCTTTCTCCTCCTCCGTCACCAGCCTTCTACTCCTGCTCCCCCATTATCTCTCAGCTAAATACCAGGCTGGCATGCTGTGTGACGGGAAAAGTACAGCCTTTACAGGAGGTTCCTCACGTTACCCATTAAGTTTCGGCAAGACTTTCATTTTCTTTGGGTGTTAAACTCCACCTGTCATGCTATATTACTTTCTCATGCATCCTGCTTACACAAGTACAGAGGGAAATCCTTTGGAAGTTGCTTTGCCTTAATTGAGATGTATGGATAAACATCTTATGTCTAAAGGGAGGCAAACTACAGCAGTCAGAGCTTCTTAATAGCAGAGTGCTTGCTCTGGTGCATCAGCCTCCATCTCTCCCTCATTATTGGGATTGTCTGGCAGGCATCTCTAAAACCGGCATACCACAATGAGTGCTATTAGCTGTGCCTCGTAGACAAGTCATCTGTCCCCTTTAACACACACAAACACACTGACGTTGCCACTATACTCAGTCCTCTACGCCCCAAACGCCATCTGATACTTCGAGGTACTTAGAGATCGATTTCATTTTTTAATCTTGGTAAGTGGATCTTGCCCAGTCTCTAGCCATTTTGAAGAAATGAAGAAGTCTGGTTGAACTCTGTGGTTCATTTGTTTTGTCTCAAAGAAGACAGGCCATCAGATTGTCTGTTTTGTTGGCCTAGGTGCTGGTTATAACATTAGCATCTACCCCCAACAAAAGGATTGGGTGGCCAACACTGATGCTACACTGACTTAAGGAGTTTTTCCTTAAGAGGATTAGTAACAGGATAGGAGGTAGCCTGATCAGCTATTAAAGAAGTGTTAGGGTGGGTACACTTGCTATTTTCAAAGGCTTTCATACAAAATATAAAGTGTAATTTACAGGACACAGACAAGCGTTTATCTCTGTGTTACTTGCACTTCTGACTAAATGACCTTATGGACTAGACACCAAGCTTGGACATTTTTAATGGTCACTTTTAATACAATTGTTGCATCAGAATTGCAGCAATAGTTTTATAAATAACTGGAAACATGATATACAGTATATATAAGTAAAACTCATGAGCATGAAAAATCTAGTTTTATGTTTTCTTTGGAACATTTTGTTCCTCATGGTGTCACATCACTATGTTAATGCCACTCTCTGTGTACTGAAATAGCCCTGCATAGCGAGGATGTCAATTATAAAGGAGGCACAGTGACACCAAAGGATTTTCGTAGCTTGTTTATTTAGTTGGTATGAAGGGAATGTTTAATCCTCAGACTTTCCTAGAAATAAAACAGAAATGCATGTTGTTTCTGGCCCACAACATGCTGACATACAGTACCCCGCTGCCCCCTCCTCATTGCAATTAGAGAAGCTCCTGCACCCCCCGATTTCTACGTTAGATAACACTGTGGACTCTGAAGAACATTGTTAATCCCCTGTGTTTTGCGTGAGAAAACAATTTCACAGTACATCTGCATTTGTCTTTTTTCAAAGGGTAGCCTCCCACCACTGCTAATGTGACTTTCTGTTGCTTTTTTTGATGTCATAGGCTCAACAGCTACTGGGGAGGTTGATGTGGACTTCACCTCCTGCGCCCAGGTGGTCCTTCCTGGAGCATGCCCATATCCAGCGATGTCCCTACTTGCAGACTGGTTACTGCGCCACTCAGTGGTCATGTGTTTGCTGCTGCACAGCCTGGTGCTAATGACCTTCTGCTTCCACCATGCTGCCACCAGTTGCTCCAAGAGCTGCTACTGCTCTGAGAGCGATAGCGGCGGGAAGACAGTGCGCTGCAGCAACCTGCAGCTCACAGATATCCCCCAGGATATCCCCAATGACACACAACGCATCTACCTGGACTTCAACCTCTTCACTACAGTCCCAACAAATGCTTTTGCAGGTTTGCCCTACCTGGTTGAACTGGATCTATCCCACAATGAACTAAGCCAGTTAGAACCAGGTGCATTCAGAGGCCTGGGCTCCACACTACAGTTCCTAGACCTTTCTTCTAACAAGTTAGTCAACTTTACCCCTGAGGCCTTCGAGGGCCTGCGGTCTCGCGCCAACCTAACAAACAATCCCTGGCATTGTGACTGCAACTTGCAGATGGCCATGCCCCGTGTGGACCTGGAGCCTGCGTCGCTGACGGGCATTGTGTGCCAGACTTCAGATCCAAAGGAAATAGGAGTTGAAGGACTTGCCTTCCTGTTGGCTCCAGACATAGACCTATGTGTGGTGATGAAGAGGACCACAGATGTGGCCATGCTGGTTGTCATGTTCGGCTGGTTCACCATGGTCATCTCCTACCTGGTCTACTATGTCAGGGCTAATCAGGAGGACGCCCGCAGACACCTGGAGTATCTTAAGTCGTTGCCCAGCAAACAGGGCAAGTCAGAGGAGTCCTCCACCATTAGTACTGTGGTATAGGGCTGAGGGAGCTAAACGTGGGACTTGAAGTGGTAGCCCACACCAAATAGGATGGAGCTACAAGCTACAACCACACGGTCAGCATCAGTCTCAGATGGTTTTGCTCAGCTGTTGTCACGGAGCCAAGGTGAGCAACAAGTCATGTGCATCAGCACAAGAAAACCAGGCTGATGCAACCTAGCCCAGATGAATAATTCATCTTTCAGCGACCCATTAGGAGGCTTTTTTGGATGAGTTGATGGTCTAGTCTGTGCGCTGAGGGAGTAAAAGCAGTGGCATGTTTTTGGCGAACTCCAAATATGGGATACAAATGGGATTTGTGGCGCATGCCACTAGATGCACCTCGCTCACACACAGACAATTACGGACCAGCAATATGAACAATTGGAAAAGGCGACTCTAGAATGAGGATCTCCATGTACAACTGTTTTTCCATTAAAGCCCTTACAGTAGTCACCAGTATTAAGTAAATGATGTTTTCCAATTAAATTGTTGTTTTGGGGGTTTTACTAAACTCAGTCAACTGTCTCACTAAAAAACAATGAAGGAAAAAAACTAGAATCCAAATCACTCTTTAGCATATTCAGCTCGTTATGCTGATGAATCAGATTGCTGTGCGATGGAGTCATCAGTTATTCTGTGATTTTTTTTTATAGTAGCGACTGTACCAGAGTTCCATACTGATAAGAGCTTCCAAACCCCTGCTAGCTCACTACCATAACAATGGGATCCCTAAATGATCTATACAACACAGCAGTGCTCTACGCTGCACATAAAGAGACCATGTCAGCCAATTGAAAGTTCCACTCCATTTATCAGATGCAGGGACGTAGGATGTCTGGTAGGAGGGAACAAACCAATCACTTGTCACCCAGAAGATTTGAGTCCTGTTAGCTGATACCGGAAACACCCTTCAGCTCAGGAATGACTCCTCAGCATAATATGCTAATCTTTAGTCACAAGCCTAGCCCTGTAATATGCAAAATATAATGTGATTGTCAGAAAAGGTTGATGTGAGAAGCAGAGAATTAGATTACTGCAGTTCAGCTGTCATGAAATAGAAAGAGAGAGGGAGAGAGACTTATCGAAACAGGGACACGTTTTTCATATTCTGGTAGGAAAAGCCCTTTCAGCAAACACTTTCACCCCTACACCCAGAGTAATTAAGGGAACACAGAGGAATCTTCCGTGGTCATACCTGGTTACAGACAGAGCCTCTGGTCCTGTGCTGTTTTTCATTCTCTCTCATGCTTTTAATAAGCACCCAGGGTGCCTCTGGGAGCCATATTGTCTGATGCGGTCACTCCCATGGGTTTTCCAAATAACATTTATGGGGGCCATGGCCTGCTGGTCCATTTAAAAGAGCTGCCAGGGATGTGAATCTCCTATTTCACAAAACTGTGGCAAAGAGAAATATGCATTTGTGTCTCATCTGATGAAATTGTCAATACAAAACTGAGACCACAAAAAGGGAAATGTATTTAAGCGGAGGCGTAATTTAATCCACATCGGACTGCGCTCTGAGAAATGCTCTTGTCTGTTCCACAGAACAAGGTAAGAATAACCCAGCGCAGTCTTGAATAATGAAATTTGATGTTAGAGATGTGGGAAATGGTTTGTCAACAAGGATTTCCCTGTGTCAGACACATATGCCTCTAGAGCAGAGCAAGAGCAATAAAGGATTTATGATGGTCATAAAAAAGAATTCTGGAAATGCACCCATCATGTTGTGTGACCCAGTTCTTGAGGAGAAATTCTGGGAGAATGCCACAGGGGATCAGCTGCCCCCCTTCTCTGCTACCCTTGCAGGGGTAAAGCACTTTCCAAATGCCCTGGGGCTGCTCGGTGAGGGTGGAGTGTTCACAGTGGCAGCCAAAGTCATCCTCAAATTCCTTTTTGTCCCAGAAAGCAGTCTTTAAAGGAATAGTTTGACATCTTGGAAAATATTAGCTTTCTTGCAGAGTTAAGATAAATTGATCACAACTCTCAGGTATGTTCGGTAAATAAACATAGCTACAGCCTGCCGGTTGGTTAGCTTAGCTTAGCATAAAGACATGTTAATAAGTGAGCTTTAGACGCTTTAGACGCTGAATGGCAGGTTTTGATACCTACCTAGCTGTTTCCAGTCTTTACGCTAAGCTAAGCTAACCAGCTGCTAGCTGTAGCTTCTTATTTAGCGTACAGACATTAGAGTGGCATCAAAAACTCACAAAATGTTGAACTATTTTTTACCAGAAAATTAAAGTGTAGGAAAGGAAACCTTTATCTTTCAGTAAACCACTTATTGATTTATTTCATCTGTTTTTCTTTTGTGTTTGCTATACATGTTCTTTTTGTGTTACTTTTTTGTATGTGTCATCCCTACGTCTTTAACAGCGTCCATGCTTCAGATTTTTTATTAACAGGCTGAGTTTGTTTTACAGAAAACAATGATATTGATCTTGACAGAGTTAATCTTAAGGAAGCCCAGGTACTGCCTCCCGTGACGAGCAGGAGGTTCAACAGTGCTGAAAAATAGATGGAAAGCCTCTCTCTCTGACATTTCCTGCCACACACACAGACACACAGCTCCCTCCTTCGCGCTTTCCTCTTATAACAGACTCTCACGGTGGCTTTGCTTTGAAACCAGCCACTGTTAAGGGAAGCTCACAAGAGGAGCTTAACATAAAACTAGTAACATGTCCAACTCTGTATTTCGTTCAACTGTATACGTGAGCGTGCACATTCTTTTGTTCACCTGTATGTACGACAGGTGTGTGTGCATGGCGGGACTGAGGGTACCTGTAATGTAACACTCCTGTTCCCCAGCACACATAAATGTCACTGAGGTTAATTTAAATTTCAGGCCAGCTCAGCTTGCCCTGCCTGTTACCTTAGACACGTTACACTGGTGTGAGCATTACAACTGCTGGGTAATGGGACACAAAGTGGGGGATAAGGTGACGCATCCAATCCCACAGAGCACGGCCCTGTTTGGTGTTGGGTTGCAGGTGAAAATGTTTCCAGGCTCCGAGATCACATGGGATCTCCCAGTGAGGGCCTGTGTGGGCACCTGATTTCCTCTTTCAGCCAAAAAAGTAAGGTGCTGCATTTGAGGACAGTGACAAAAACATCACTGTCAATAATCTGCGAAGGTGTCCTTTTTGGTGTCCTCCTGGGGGGTGGATTCGAGGAGGAAACGCACATATTAGAGCTGAAGGAGAAAACGCTGTCTAATGGTCCTAACTTCATTTTGTGCAACTCAGCGCCCCCTGTTGTGGAATAGGTGTAAGTACGAGGTAAATAAATGCCTTTATGTCTGTTTTCACATTATGATTAACATTTATTAGTCAAAGCATCGAGAACCAAAAACACACAGTCGTAGCAGCAAACAGTAGTGCTTCATAATAAGGGCATCTGTTCCAACGGGGCCGGATTAAGCCAGTAGTGGGGTCCAGGGACAAAATAAGATGTGGGAGCCTATTTAGGCCCCCAACCCAGTCCCAGAAACCAACTGGAATACTACCTGCCCCAGGTGTGCTGTAAGTTAGTTCCTCAAACTCAAATGTGTTTAAGAATATGTACCACCTACAGTATATCAACTGAAATATTAAAGGTATTATACTAGAATTGACATATGGCCTGTCTACAAATTGAGCATACTAATCCACATAACAGCATTTTCAGTGGGTAAAGAAAGAGTAGAAGTGCAGGGTATTAAAGTACGTATCATACCACAGCATTTCAAAATGTAATGTTGAAATGCCATACAATAATGTACAAGTGGTTACTCATACAGCTATTAGACAGTACATGGATGTTACAATTGCAACATATACATATTAATGAGTGCTTACTGTAATACTATGCTTAACTAAAGCACAAAAGGTGAAATGGCTGAAATGTATGAGTATTGACTGGTTTAATGAACATTATATACAAGATAGCATATGTATGTATAACTATTGCACAGTATGTGGATTTGTATGCTAAAAATTGCTATGTGGACAATAAATCTTAATCTAGATTCAGACATGTGACCTACTAGCTAGTATGACATGAATTTAATGTAGGTCCAGATTCTCGGTGTGTATACCCTTAGGCATTGATTTTGTGAAATCTGTAAAAGCGAACATAAAGAATGCTCGACTGATTTCTCATTAACGGTTTTAACCTGTATGAATCACTATCATGAGATTACACCCGAGACGTGTCACT
Organism: Perca flavescens; assembly: GCF_004354835.1. NCBI lineage: Eukaryota > Metazoa > Chordata > Actinopteri > Perciformes > Percidae > Perca > Perca flavescens. The sequence continues at coordinate 17,605,917 of NC_041351.1, read as the reverse complement.
AATATGTCAAATTCAGCTGATGAAGGTGTCTTGTATCTGTGTGAGAATTTTTGTGGAATTACAAATCACGTCATTGTCGTGTTTGTTGTGAAATCATTTCCTGAGCAACGTCCATTTCTGTCTTCTTTCCTCTTTCCTCTTTGGAAAACCAGAGACTTTGGTCAACACATATCCTTCCAATCGGGTCTACAGTCCATTTCTGCTAAGAGACCACTGCAGATTAACAAAATGCATTTTTTTAATCAGAAAACATTTAATATCAACATCTTTTGTGAAAAGTCCCAGGGCCCAGGATTAACAAGAAAACCTCTTTTTCTACACTGAGTAATTTTACAGACATCTTTGGGCTCTCTAAAGCCAGGTCCTTTAATGGCTTCCTGGGTAATCTAACATGAAAAAAAGAATCTGTATGTCACAAAAATGAGTGATTTAGGAAGTTTTTGTATTAATCTCCTTGCCTAGTATAACACATCTAACCTCTTCAGTCCCTTTAGATTGACCTGTGGGTCCATCTTCTAAATGCCTGTTAAAGAGCCAAGCATTGTTCATCGCTGCAGAACCTTAGTTTAAATTCTTATTAATACCAACACAGCATACTAAATCTAATGGAAATAAACTTGTAGTAATGTTGACATAAAAAGGTGACACTGCGTTATGGATTAAATTAAGCATCAGAGTGCATGGCTTCAATGGTTACAAAGGTCGGACATACTCGTTTATACAGCTTTGAAGCCTGTCCAGCAAGCTAAAGGCGAGCTAGCCCATTGTTCCACCGCTACAACCAAATAGTGTTTCCAACTGGGTCATTGACGGGGCCATAGAGCGAGGCCTCAGGAGTGAATAATGCCCTCCTTTCATGTGCAGGATTGATTGGAGATCAGACCAGTGTGGATTTCAGGGATCAGATTTGACAGCTTCACTTATACTACAGCCGTTCAAGCATGGCCAGATGTAACATAGCTACACTGACTGATCAAGGGGCCTCGTGTCAGAGCAATAAGCAAACCAATCTGTTACAATAGAGGCACAGAATTGACCCATGAGGTAATTACATATCTCTCACCACAATAGTATGATGTTGGGATTTTACAATTTGGAAATGAGGATTTAATGGATAACTTGAGGTGGTTAAATAAAAGGCGGTTCGACAATTTGTAAAATACACTTATTCACTTTCTTGCAGAGAGATAAGAAGATTGATTCCACTCTCATGCCTGTGCGTTAAATACTTAGCTGCAGCAGGTTAACTTAGCTTAGCATTAAGACTGGAAACAGGTGGAAACAGCTAGCATGGCACTGTCTAAATGTTAAAGATGTAATCCGAGCATCACCTCGAACCTTTTGCCTGGACACCTGTCTGTTTTTGTATGGATTAAACAAGCAAAGTAAAATAAGCTAATTAGTGACTTTTTAACCTTTGGAAAGAGCCAGGCTATCTGTTTCCCTCTGTCCCTTACAGTCTTAATGCTAAGATACAGACATGAGAGTGGTATTGATTCTTTTCATCTACCTCTCGGCAACCAAGCAAATAAGATTGTTTCTCATAATGTGGAACTAATCAACTGAAAGCTCAAAAATAAACATAATTCCACCAGATGGCACACTTGTATGGCAAGCCTTGTTTTCTCTGTTCACTGTCCAATATACAGTACAGTAACTGTAGCCTACATAAAGTCTGACCTCTCTTTTCCTGAGCCAGTTGAGTACCTGTGAGGCTCAAGGACGCATTCAGGCAAGACAAAACTCAGACCTTTTGAATGAAAGTAACTATGGGCCACAATTTAAAGGGATACGCCACCGTTTGTTGAAATAGGGCTTATCACGGTCTCCCCTAGCTGTAGATAGGTAGGCCAACGCATTTTTTGTGCATGCATTGTTTAAGTCCGGTGCAACACTGGCAGCGCCGCCGCTAGTTAGCTTAGTGTAGTGAATGAAATCCTATGTTGCCGCTTAGCAAAAGACAAAAAAAAACAACCTAATTACTTGCACTGAGACAAAAAATGCGTTGGCCCACCTATCCACAGCCAGGGTAGACCATGATAAGCCCTATTTCAACAAACGGTGGCGTATTCCTTTAAAAAAAATATTTCCGAATGTCATAATATTCTTTTTTTGAGGTTTTGCCATGACAGCCAGGGAAATACAGCGGTGTGTGCATACATCTAGGTTGTTAAATTTCCCAGTCTATTTATAGCGAGTCAAACGCCACAAGTCATTTGCCAAAGAAGAATCACGATTGCCCAAAATACGCACATTGACCACAGACATCATAAGGAAAGAAAAGATTCCTCCGCAAAAAAACCTAGATTTCAGAAACAACTATGATTTTAGCATTTAAACACTTTCAGTTTCCATTTCCCTCTTAACTGCTGTCAGAGGAAATGCCAGTTTCCTCTCTCTTTATGAATGACCCTGAGATATTTTTTTTTACTAAAACTACAAGCTGTAACATCAATAGATTAAAAAAAATCAGTAATGAAGGAATGCCAGTTCCCAAAATGAAACTCTTAAATTATGTTACTTTGGAGGTTTACGCTGAAAATGTAATTGCATAATAGAACTGAAAAACTACTTTTACCCTTTGATTTATTTATTTCGTTATATTATCCTTCTGGTATATCTTTGTTTTAACCTGTTTAACATATTTTTGAAATGAATTTTAATAGTTCATCTTTGATTTATTATTTTTTAGATAAAATAAATAACATAACATAACAGTTTTTATGTTAAGTTGTTTTATTTGTATTGCTTTGTGATTATACAATGATTGTATGTATGATATGTAACTCAATGGGTCTTCCTCTGCTAAATAAAGGTTACATTTGTGGTGGAGTGTGTTTGTAAATTGCTATAAAATATAAATAAAGGTTACGATAATTTTTGATTTATAAATTAATTAAACAGAACAGAAACAGATCAAATATTCAATTTTGCAGTCAACCAGACATAAAAACAGACAAGAATTAACACCCTCGCAATCATTCCATCAACCAACAAACATGTCAGTAGCAGCAGGTTTTCTCTGCTTCTCTTCATAGTCGTCAGATTAATCTACCATAACATAATAATAGAGGGAGGCAGGCCAGTACAACCCGATCCGGCAGGGGAGAGTTCTAGCCCGACCAGGCTCCTCTCCTTACCCTGTCTCTCTTAGTTATGTTGTTATAGTTTTAGACTGCTGGGGGACATCCTTTCACACACTGAGTTTCTCTCTTCTCTCTTTCCACCTGTGTGCATCCTTGTCCCAAAAATGCTTGTTACTAACTCAGTTTCTCCCTAAAAGGAACACGCCACTGTCACACTAAATGCTTGCTCCTGGGGGAATTACTGGAATTGTTGGGTCTTTGTAAATTATAGAGTGTGGTCTAGACCTTTACTCTATCTGTAAAGTGTGCTGAGATAACTCTTATTATGATTTGATGCTATAAATAAAATTGAATTGAATTGAAAGGTCAACAAATGGGATTTTATCAATTATAAATTATGGTAATTATCAATTACTATCATTTGAATCCAAGTAAATTACGTAGAAAAAAAGACAAGGCTTTGAATAAAACCTCCCATAGTGAGATTCCTTGAAATGAACAAATGACGGGAAACCCCACTATGGGCCGGCTCTATATAAGTCTATTTGTACTATCAATCATGGATAGTGTTCACTTAGGGTCAATACGTAAAGACGTTCCTCAACACAGGCCATGAACATTCTGATTGGTGAGTAGTGGTGAGGCAATGCCTGTAAAATGTTGCTTTCTCTTCCTCTGCGGATCATCTCCAGACACAGCAGAGACTCTGAAGGAAGTATGACACTAGTCTGTTTGGATTATCTATTTACTGGTATTATTGCACAGTTCATTTTAAAGCATCTGGACCTGTTTTAATGAGTAAATAGTTTCTTTATTTTAATGTGACATTTGCTCAAACAGTCCCTATGTTTAACTGTTGTAGGCACTTTTGGCTTAGATTTCACATTACAGTGTAGCCTACTATTCTCAACTCATGCAGCTATTTTAGCCTGAAGGGGGTGGGGAGGTTGGGGGGGGGGGGGGCATGCCCAGTGTTGCAGGCAGAGGAGCTTCTGAGGAGAGAGAGCCAGGCTTTGTTCTGCCCTTTATCCTCCTCTGCCACACACACACACACACACACACACACACACGTTGTGCTGGATGTATAAAGGGAATTGTTTTGATTTCTCGACGGTGACGTTTTGATTTTTCTTCTCCCGCAGTTTTCTTCATTCCCTGCTACATGGCCACGTTCGCCCGCAGCGCACCTCTGCCGGAGAGGAACATACTTGTTGAGGGTGCGCAGTTTCAAGAGCTCGTGCAGAGGAGCCGCACCTTGTTACAAAAGATCCTGCTCTCCATTCCCGACACACACAAATCCTGCATTCACACAGAGGTGGGATACAGTAGATACGTGCTGGTTTTTCGCATAGTTTCGCTTTGATTTGAATATGTTTTAGGCAGAGCTGTATAGGCTGCTGTGTGTTGGTGATAATCAATCAGTGCAGGTCTGTCTATGAGCCCACGGCATGTTAGTGCGTAGCACTGTACCCATGTTACTAGTCTGACAGGCTGTTGAATAAGTTAATGTCTATGCAGCACTGTGCTTTATATTTTTCAGAAGTTGTAACTAGTATACATTTGTGCCAGTATGTGATAAGTTATTATCGTACTGCTCTAAGCTGCTCTTTGCACTAAGTACTTGGGTGTAAGTTTGAGGTACTTGAGGATTTCTATTTTATGCAACCTAGAAACCTGTACTACATTATATTCATTTAACATAGATACTAGTTCGTTTACAGATCAGACAAAGGCCATAATGATCTTATGTCTATATTGTTATTATATAATTATATGATGCATTATCCAGATTAAACTACCCAAAAGTAAATTCAAAACTAACTCAACTTTTGACACTCGTAGTAAAAGTAGTTTTAATGCACAACTTTTACTTGTAATGGGGTATCTTTACATTGTTGTGGTATTACTACTTTTACTAAAGTAAAGGATCTGAGAACCACTGTTTTTTTTTCATGAAGTACATAGGCCTTCCAACACGTCAAGGCAATGTGTGTGTCCTGTTGCGTGCCGAGCTACAATCCAGCCATAACATCCATGTTATCTCTCCACCACAGACTCTACAACTTAATTCCTCTGAAAACGCAAAGCTTGTGATGATGGCATCCACCATTGGCATCCCCTCTGCTCCTGTACTCACAGTTGTGTCAGAAAATCTCACTTTGGTAAGCATCTACCAGGGGAATTATTCTGTGAAATTAAATGAGTGTTACAGAACAGATAATGTGAACAGTTTGCGGTTATTCTTTTCAATTAGGAGACCAGTTTGACACGAATGTCCGAGGGTCTTCAGCTGCACAGGGCCTTACTGAGCTCCGTCTCTCCTCGGCTAGAAAACAAAGACAAGGTGACTGTGCTACAGGCTGACATCAGAGACCTTGTCATTCAGATCAATAAGGTAGAATACTACTTCTAAATCACTGTCATTCTTGGTAAACGATCCTTTCCTTTTAGGCACTGTCATGATGTTGTTTTGTGTGTCTTGCAGATGCTTAAAATGGTCCAAGCAGAGGCAGTAGTGCAGCCCTCACCAACCCCCATAGCCTTGCGTCTGCCAGGGGAATACGAGGTTCAGGTGGCAGCACACATGACCCTGGTGCAGCTCCAGTCCTTCGGGCAGGACACGGCCCGCTTCCTCAGGAGTCTGGACCACAGCAATGAGGAGGACACAGAGAGCTGACCACTGACTTTGGTTCATGTCCAAAACATGCCTTATTCTGCCATTTTTTTTACCATAGTATTTATGTATTTATCTGTTGCATTAATATTTATTATTTTGTTTTATCAATTTCTATTTTTATATTTATTTATGTAATATTTATTTAGTGTATTTATTTATAACAATGAATGAAAATTAAATATATATGTATAGATAATATATACTGTACATATATCAATAGTAAATATAAAATAGTTCAAAAACTATAGCTAGAATTTTCTCCATAGCTGAGTATAGTAAAACAATAATGTATAGCAAAGCCCTACTTTTCAATATCTCCTTGCTGTCAGAGACATCTATAAACTTTATCTACTGTTAACACTCATTTTAAGGGCTTGGGGGCACGTTAAGAACTATTTATACATCCTGTAAAATGTTAAAATGAAACTAATTATTTTTGTATGATTCTGAAAACAATGTTTGCATTTTCCGGAAAAGGGAATAGATCCTTTTTGTGAATGACCATGCATAATGACACATCAAGCACTAGCAGTGGGTCATGCTGACACATGCTCTCACTGAAATTCATCTTAATTTTCAGTTGAGCTAATACTGTAATAAAGAAGTGCAACTAAAAGTGAAGTAGAAGCTTCTGTGTCATTATTTCCACTACGCTGCCAGACAGATTTCCTTGAAGAAGTGTTGCAAGAAGAGGATGATGACCACGAGCTTATGTCACTTAAGTGGGTGGCACCAACCACCACCTTGTATGTAGAGTCATGTGGTGGCCTCGCTGGCATGTGATCATCATCACCAGGGTTTACAATCACAGCGGCTGTAAATTCCAAATGTGATGTAAGTTACATCACATCATATTATGGTTACATCATGTAACTCACTTTGAATTAAGTAAATACTGGCAAGTAGAACCAGAGGATCGTCATTATGTTTTATTTTAAAACTTATTTACACATTTTAGTGGGAAAACTATCATAAAAAAACAATAGCAAAACAATGTTTACAGAGACATGGTTATAAAAATGGTATTTTCCAACAAAGAATCCCTTTAAATGGATGATTCACCCAGGTTCAGAGCTACTCGTAACAGAAAAGAAAATATTAACTTTTTTTTTTTCCTTTTCTTATTTTTTACCCACTGGGAGGGGGTTTACAAGGCAGAGATGGCCTTGGCAGCTACTCTTCTCCCCAGCGGCAGAGTCAGGTCAGTGATGGCCAGGACAACTCTAGGTTTGGCCAGAGCAGGCAGCTTCACCAGCTCAGAAACCTGGATGCACAAAAAAAAACATGCATCATGTTGCTCAAGGCAAGTTTTAACTCTTGATTTGTGAACAGTCTCATGGCTCCCACAAAACCATTAGGGTCATACACAACAGCTCCACCAAAGTGACTTTTTACCACTCAAAACACCAGGCACTCCCTCTCACCAGGTTTTCTTAACTTTGTGCAAATTCACACATGGATCAAATTCTGAGCGTGACCCTTGGATTCTCTCGCACGCTGAGATTTTCTCTTTAAAGCACTCAATCCTCAAAAATGTCTTTGCAACCAAGCAGAACAAACACAAAGTTTATGAAGAAATTCCAAACCCTTTCCCAATGTCTGACGTAACAGCCACTCATCTCCCTCCTTATCTTTATCCTTCTCGCTCCCAGTTTCTCCTCTTAGCTCATAACTCACCATTGTAAAGGGCATGAACTGCAGAATGCTTCCGCGACTTCCCTGCTCCAGGCACTCAACACACTCCTCCATAAAACTCTGTACAAACTGGGTGTGAGGGCCTGCCATCTTGGAGCCCAGGATGGAGGAAATGAGGAGGAAAAGGTTGGCTGAGGAGTAGAGAAACAGGTGGTATGAATTGTCATGGTTGAAGTAATCGCACATGTCTGTGTTCATGGCATTTCCCTAGTGATGAGCTGTTATTATAACAGATAGTTGGTTCAAAAAGGGACTGTATGTGGACGTGTAGCACAGACTCACCCAGGACTCGGTTGAGAGGGTCCCTCATGTTGACAGTGTGGAGCTGGGAGGCAGAGAGGGAACTGCTCATTGATCGGTCTCCTATGAGAGAACATGTGACGTTAGAAAACAGCGGAAGAACTGACAAGTGTTGTTTTCATTTAATTTTTTGTTATTTGAGTAAAAAAAAAAAAAAAAAAGTAAAAATACACATACATAAAACAACAGTATGTCAACAGGGAAGTTAAAATTAACCGTGAAGTATTTTGTTGAGGGTTAACAAAAAAGCCGTCTTGACTAAAGACAATAGACATGTTTTTTTTTTTTTTTTTTTTTTTACAATGGAATGGGTGGAACTCATTTGACTTTTGGTATAATTCCCAAAACTGAATGCTCATTACATTAGTCAGGTTGATAGCAGAATGATAAGAGTAGTTTGGAACCACAATGCCTCTATGGTTCTCAAAATCAATCTTCCTCCTGTTGGTAAAGGGACTATATGTAACTTTTACACATTTCTGAAACTGTGTAATGTTCCAACTGATGATCATGAATGACCTGTAACAGCAAACGAGACTTACAGTGAAAAGAACGCTAGTTTTATATAGTTTTTATTAATGCCTTTGCCCGAGTCCGATTTTTCCCACCAAGTCACAAAATGACATTCGGCAGGTAGACCGGCTCTACAGTCACACATTCTGACGGGTCACAGATTTTGGCTGAACACCGGAAAAGCCTGTGTTAGCGTATCCGGCCAGGAAAAAGGTAGCAGGAGTTTTCTTTATATAGGCCTAATTGTATTTAAATTTTATTTTAGAAGTTATCTGCTGTAGTTATGGCTGATACTGGGGCAGGGCCATCACAGAAAAAAAGGAAATAAACAAAGAACAACTAAAAGCTAAAAAAGGGAAAGTGACAGACAACGTGCGAATCCGAGTCACACTCGGTCGGGCTTTCAACAGATGGAGACAATTATGGGATTGTAAATGATTCAAAACCGACCCCAAATTGGCCTTTATGTATGTAATATGTCTATTTCATTCATAAAATAACTTTACAATGCGCAAAGGGGTTGTACATCTGTAGCCGTCATTTAATTACGTCCCCCTTTCATTTAGCGCAGACGTTTTATTAGTGTTGTGTTGGCCTACTATTTTCTGTTTCCTTGTCCCCCTGTACCTGTGTAAAGCGTCCTTGGGTTTTATGAAATGCACTATATTAATCTAAGTTATTACATTTGTTGCTACAACAACTCTTAATGCTTTGGCGGACTGACACAGCCACAGGCTTCACATTAATAGACTGACCTGGACTGGAAAGGGCAGCAGGCTCATCCTCATTGGAGCTGAGCAGACGCATGAGTTTAGAGGGTTGAGTGTCATCCAAAGGAAAGAGGCTGTTGTAGTCCTGCAGCCAATAAGGAACATGTTAGAATACACTGGGTTAGAGAGCAATTATGTATGCAATTAAAAAGGAATTAAATCAGAGTATTGACACACTTTGTGTCATTTTCTCACACTAAAAATAGTATTTCCATTAGTAAAATTGTTTTTTGCTTGAGTGACTGTTACCTCAATATCTTCTCGTTGCCTTTTGCGCTGACGAGCAGAGAACGAGCCTTTGTGGTGAGAGGAGTAAGAGCTGAGTGCGCACCACACAGACAACCTGAGGAGCCACCGTGAGAGTAAAGTTAACACCAGATCCCAAAATAACAACGCCATCGTCACATCAAAAGTATCAAGCTTCACTCACTTGGCCAATGCCTTTCCAGGGGGGTCCGCCAGGCTGTGCCAGTGGGCTGAGTCTGTGAGCAGGTCGGGCAGTATGGTACCCAGCAGGGTGAGGGTGATCTGCTGAGTGTCCAGGCAGAAGATGCTGTAGAGTAACTCCACCACCCGATCGGCCCACTCCTGTCGAGTCTCCTTCAGCAGCTCCTGAAATAAGACGCAGTGCTCCGATTATACACATAATGAGTAAAATGACGGTCACGCTCTAGTTAAGGTCTCTTTGTGTGCGCCTTTGATACCATAGGATTACGTTTTCATCATCCTAAAAAGGTACCGTGTGGAGTTTAGGACCACTAGCGGTGTGATTGAGAGATGTTTTGATTTGTGGATCCTTGGTTTGATCTCAATTAATTTTTGATAGTCAATTAATTGATAAATAGAAAATTATTCAACGACTTGATTTTGATAATTGGTTAGGTAGTATTTCCTTGTCTTATATCATAGCAAACTGAATATCTCTAGGTTTTAAACTGTTGGTCAGACAAAGCAAGACATTTACAGAAGATCACCTGAGATTAAATAGTGATGGCCATTTTTTCCCCCCGCGATTAATCAAGAAAATAAACAGCAGACAAAATGATAATGGTTATTTGCAGCCTTTAAACACAGCTAGTGTGGCTGTTGTTGATCCTTAAGCTATCTGCACCCTTTTCTTGGTCCCCTACCTTGACCAAATTGTTTGTGAACCAGAAGACCCCGCCCATGTTGAGAAGGCTCTCAAACAGATGCAGGGCCCGGCTGTCCACCCAGCCTTTGCGCAGCACTGTCTGGAACTGCTTGCTGAGGGCCACATGGATGGGGTCTTTGGCCGGCAAAAGGTTGCGGTAGGGGATCGGCTCCTGGCCCTCCATTGGGGGGCGCAGGGTCGCAGCCGTTTGTTGGAAGACGTCGGCACACATGTGCTCCATGATGGAGCTCATAATAATCACCCTGGTGAGAGAGGACATCATTGTTAATTCACGTATTAATGGTCTGTGAAGGAGAACGCATCTGATCATGGGCTTAAGTTGTAAAGTATAAGTGTGCGTTTCAGTTGTTTGTACCGTTCATTGTAAAACTGATTGTTCTCCCCATAAAACGGGGTCACGAGCTGCCGAATCATAGTCTGCGGCTTCTCCCTCTCATCCCTCCCCAGCATCCTGACGTGGGCCACCAGCCAGGCCACCGCACAGATTGCCATACTGCACACCTTCCCCTTGATGTTGTCAGTGATCTTCTACACTCAGAGAGAAATGACAAGAAGAAAAAAAAAAAAAAGAAAGGACGTGGTGATATGGTCAAAGGAGAGAGGATTCTGACTAACTTCCACATTTAGTGATACGAAAACTTGAATGGATTGAAGAAAAAAAAAAGAAAAAAAGAAAAAAAGAGAAGTCCGCTTCAAATATCGGCCTTTAGGGCGTCACTGCTGTTGCAATTTCTTACACATGGTTATTTGCCAATTTCCAGAGAATATGTCATGCTTACTTGAGAAATGAGTCAAACTGCAAAAGTTCATAGCCATGCAGTGACTAGGGAGGTTACTGGTACTGCCTGAGCATCATGTGAGCAACTCAGAAAATCTCCCAAAATATTTTCCAGTCACAGGAAGGAGCATTAAAGTTGAACAGACCTGTACTGCCTCCACAGAGAGAACACCGTTCTCCCACGCATTCAAAACTTCCAAGATGGCTGCCGGCGTGCTGAGGCAGATTTCATGCCATTTCACCTGACTGTCACAACAACAGATAACCATCAGACAAAGTTCCATATTTAGAGAATTCATTACATAACTGAAATGAAAATGAAAATAATAAAATGAAACGCTAACGTACTCCGCAGGTCATTACCGCACTTGATGCTTCGTCTGGAATCTGATGTGGAAACTTTTAAAGTCCTAGTTTATAAGACACCAGTGTGAAGCAGTGCCCACCAAATGTTCAAAACAAAGATCAAAAAGTATCAAAAGCAGAAGTCTAAAAATAAAAAACCCAAATGAAATGGAGTCACTACTGTAAAAGTCATGTGCCTTTTTATTCCTATCACAATCACTATTATTGCATGGTAATGATAGCATGACATTCGGTGATTTGAATAGAGTGCCTGTCTGGTGCATTCATGTACTGCTGGGAAGCTCCGACATCTGTGACATTCTCTAAAAAGTCAACAGCGCTACAATTATAAGCAATATTTAGGTTTATTATAAGGGTAACACTTTAAGTCCCCATATTAAGCATTTATAAGCAGTATAAAGATTTAATAAATGATTTATAACACACGGCGCAAGTTGCCTCTTAGCGAAGGGCTTTTATTGTGAAAGGCAAGAACAGAAGGGGTGAGGCTGTGATGCGCTGCCATTGACAATGTTGTAGTCAATAAAGAGTTTTTCGTCTTGGTTCAGACTACGGAGCCTCTGTGTTATGTTTTTATTACCTTCATAAGTATAGGCGCAACTCATAACCCTTGTCAACAGTAATGTATCGTTCTTTATTTTAAAATGTATTTTAAAAATTGTAATCCTGCTAATAATACCCATTTTTTCTAAATGTATCCAATTGTCTTTTTTTTCTGTAACTTTAACTTTGAATGTTTATTACATAACGCCTTTCCATGTATTCTGTTACTCCCCAAGCCTGATTACAACTGTGTTTTTCTATAATGCCATTCATTTTCTATATAAAGAGCCTCCAATTATAGGTGCCCACAGGAGGAATTATATTCGACAAATACATTTACAGTATATAGACTAATGTCTGCTGGCAACCACTGTACATTATATTGAGTTCTAAACTATTAATTAAATGTTTATATTCTACAAATACAAATGCTAAATAACGTTGCTTAAAGTGTACTGTTTGGTGGACGGGTTGGTTCAGTGATAGAGCAGGTGCACATATACTGAGAGCTTTATTCCTCAACGCAGAGGTTCAGGGTTTGAATCCGACCTGTGACAATTTCCTGCATGTCTTCCCCCTCTCTCTCCCCTTTCTCACCTAGCTGTCCTGTCAAAAATTAAAGGCGGAAAAGCCCAAAAAATAATCTTAAAAAAAAAAAAAAAGTGTACCGTTTGAAGAATGTGCAAATTGCTTCAGAGCTGAAATGAATGGATACCAATGGTTTGTAAGGGAGGGAAACCCTCTTTAAAAAAAAATTATCAAACAGGTATTCCAAAGAAATTGTCATCATTGGGGTAAAGTATGTTAAGTGATTGAGAGTAAAAAGGATTAGGCATGGACAAAAAAACAGTTCTTTAAGTTAAGATTAGTCTGCAACTTACACTAGTTTCATCTCTGAGGAGTTGTTCAGCAGGGTGACCAGGCTCTCCACTTTGCCAGGCTCTGGTCTGAAGCAGGGGTGGTCTGGGTTTAGAGTCTTGCCCTCTTCAGGCATACATGTCTGCAGCCATGTTTCAAAGAAGGGTGTCTCCCCTGAAGGGCTGGGGTCTGACAGGATCACCTGGAAAGGACACAGGGCAGCCGTGTGCTCTATGAATTGCTTTAGGTGTAATCCATTAAAATGGACACTTGAAATTGATCTAATCAATATTCTGTTCAGCGAGCAGAGATGCTGCGTAATACCTTAGGTCACTTCTACAAAGCCATGCCTGCACATTGTGTGGCTTACGCTGAAAGAGCAGGCTGATTTGCTCTGAAATTCAAATTGAATACTACTGTACCCATTAACATCAATATACTCTTTTCTGACAAGCTTGAATTGACACAAACTAACCTCAGAACCATATGTCTGCACCACATGGCAGAGCATTAGGAAGGAGATGTCAAAGAGCAGGGCCCGTACTGACGCAGACTTGGCTGAAGGAGAGCAGGGAAAATCCTCAACGTTAGATCTCATTTTAATACAAAATATGTCAATGAGGAGAGCAATCCCCACATTGGAACATGTCACTCTTGCATTTGAACTCACATCCTTCGCCGCTGATGTGCTTGGGAAACTCATTAAGCCTAGAACAAAGAGGAAACACATTACAAGTTATGAAACCTCTTGTTAAAAATCCACTTCTTAGGCCAACTGGAGTTTTCACCATTTCACTGGTACGCAAGTCAATATAGGAGTCATGATTTCGGGGACTATTTGTCTTCCCTTGCAACTCTATTTTGCATTTACTCACTTAATGAACTTCCGGGCAAAGGATTTGAGTTTCCCAGTGGCTGCTGCTGCTGCCAAGAGCAGATCTAGGCTCTTTCCAGACAACATGTGTCCCAGGACCCCCAAAAGGCCCTCGGGCGACTTGGAGTGATCTGCATCTACTGTCTAATGAACGAGAAAGGAAGAGTTATAATAATAATAAGAATAATTTATAATAATAATGTATACTTTATTAATCCCGCAAGGAGAAATTTGTTCTTTTTTACTAAAGGTGTGTTCATTATAGTTCTTCCACTTGTATTTATTGACACATGACATTTAGTTTTTTTCTAAGCATGTAACTTTGATTAACTTCTTGTCGTTTACACTGAGATCAGACACTTTCATACATGTCCTTGATATTATACAGTTCATAGAATAAACTGAGAATGCCCTGTACAGTTTAGATTGGGTAATGGTGCTCTACCTTAAGAATATTGGTGACAGTGGGCTCAGCTCGCAGGATGAGACCAGGGTTAGGCTGGATGTTAGCATTTTCTGCTGTCTTTAACCTTGGGGCAAACTCCCTGTCCTCGGTCCTGAATCAAATGTGCAAGGGGAGAGGGACGGGAAGGTAGGGGTAGACGAGAGACAGAAGCGGGGTGGAGGGGTTGGGGGATACAGTGTATTGTGTGAATATGGTGAACAAAACTTCCTCCACGATCACGTTAACTAAAAGAGTTCAGACAATGAAGAAAAGAGCCGTCAGGTGTGTTCATTGTGACATGGGAACCCGTACCGTTTTGCAGTGAGGCAGGCTGTATTTGAATCTGACAGCAGACCAAGCTTGTTACACTCCTGCAGGAGCATGCTGAGGCAGTCACAACTATGTAAAGAAGCACAAGAAAGTGTCATGGTGTTGGCTTACCAGGAATTTAACTGGCTTTTGTTATCTAGAACATCTTAAGGACATGACACACCAACCCGATTATCGGCCGTCGGACAGTCTGGCGAGGTCAGTGACTCGAGTCTGTTCGGTGTGTTCCGTGCAGTCATCAGTCGGAGGAGCCGTCTGCCTTCATTTGGGCTGGTTTGACATGTTGAATCGGAAGGCGGGCAGTCGGATTGGTGGAATGCTAACCCGGAAATGAGCGGGATGAGCGTGACTAGAGTTTCTCAGAATCGGACGAAAATCTTTTTAAACTGACCTTTGTCGATCTGAAATGAAGACAGATTCAGCAAATGCATGGCCTATTTCTCGCTTAAAATGTTTCAGAAACACGTTTTGGTGAACTATTTTCGTAAAATATGAGATTGTATTCCGAACGAGCCACCACGATGGTCTGGCTTTGAAATTTCGGAGAAGCCAAACCCACGTGACGCGTTCGTCCAATCAGTTGCCGGTTTTCATTTTTTTGGGCGACAATACAGATTAGCGCCGCCTACTGTTATGGAGACGTATTACATCTCGTGCACGCGCAGAATGTAAGCTCAAGTCGGCGTCACTTCGGTGTGTTCCGAGGCACTTTGTGACCAACTCGGGGAGGCAGTCGTCTGCCAAAGGTCGGCCGTCAGGTTGGTGTGTCAGAGCCTTTACTATGAGATTACAGGCAGTGAAGAGGTTTGTGGCAATATTTTGGAGCACTTACTTGCATCTCTGATCAGCTTTGTCCAGCAGGGGTGTGAGTTTAAGTAAGTACTGAAAGGCAATATTCACATCCTCCATGAAGTCCTGGAAAATACAATTTGCCATGTTATTAAAAGTGATAGTGAAGGTTTCATCACATTACATTTCACACCACACAGTTATTGCTTTTTTTTAAGCCCGTGACTGCTTGGCAATACTAAAAGCTCATGTTTGTGTCAAGTGTTCATTTGTTGGAAAAACACCAGTGAGTCAATTGTTGTACCTGTCCTTTGTCACCCTGAGGATACTTCTTTAGGCGGAGCAGAACTTGTGGAATCTAGTATAAAGAAACAAGAAATGAATTTCTTTAAGTGTGGTCGAGTAACAATGTTTCTGTCATTCTGTCACTGGTGCCGGATGTAAATCCGTTGACTTTATTTCACCCTTCGCTAAATTGATTACTGCATGCAACAAAAACCTAAAGTCAATCTATGCAGTCCACTTAAGACTATCAGGTGGAAATAATACTGAAAATACAAATATGGAAATAAACTAATGAAGTTCAAATTTCGCTCAAAATGGCCAGACTTTCAATATCAATTTAAAGTCAAAAGGACAATAAACACCCCAGACTAAGCAAAAAAAGAAAGGCAGACAGAGGCAGATCACAAGTAGATAGAGGGAACAGTCCTCATCTTTGAAATAGATCTTACCTTGAGGAATGTGAAGGCAGTCCATTTGAGCTCCTCTGTGCCCTCTGGTGACTCAATAAGGCCGGTGAAGCAGGCCTTCCAGATCTCCAGAACAAAAAGAGGAGCAGGGATTCGCTGTGGAGGACAGACAATTTGAAAAGACTGCAGCCAAAAATAATAAAATACATACATACAATAGAGCAATCTTATATGCTTGTGCATTAATTCTTGCATGAAGAAACTGATAACTACAAGGACAGAGGCAAAATGAGAAATGGTCCAACAATGAAAGACAAATGGCCTTCCAGAGAGAGTTGGACTCTTCAGCTTTGGTTTCATCTTTAACTTCTTATATTCCTTTTTTTTTTATTCTCAGCATGACATACAACATTGGCCACTCTGATAAAAAAGTACCTTACCGTGCACAATTTACTGCCATCATGCTATATTAATGTCAAGATATTTTTATTTTAACACATTACACACAGGCCCGAAATACACACACATGCACAAACAGGACCTATACACATGCATTATTGGAATGATGTAAGAGCGAGAGGGCTGCCAATAAACAGGCGCCCCGTGCCGTTGGGGGCTTGAGTGCCTTGCTCAAAGGCACCCCAGCAGTGCCCAGGACGTGAACTGGCACCTCTCCAGCTACCAAAAGACAAGCACTTTACTTTCCCATGCAGTCTAATGCAGATTTAACATTTCTACGCCACTAAATAGTCACCTGCATTCTCTTGATCATCATCAGCTGCTCCACCAGTGGCTGTGTCTCGCCTGTCAGATTCATAGTCCCTTCCAGCATGACGAAGGCGTGGACTGATGGGAAGGAGGCATGGAACCTAGGGTCACTCTGCTCAGACAGCATCAGGGGAATACTGATGAAAGAGTGAAGAGTTAGCATGACAAAGATTGATTGTGATGTTCTTTATAGTAATATATTGCCACCTGTAGGCTAAGCAGCGTCATGCCAAAGTTAAATTGATCTGTGTATTCAAAATGCAGGAATAAGGTGGGAATCTTCACCCTTTTACTAGTGACAAGCTCTCCTCCAATTTAGTTCTCAATGTCTGGTTAGGGACACAGCCGAGGCCATCCGTCACTCTCAACACTGATTGCTCCACGCTGCTCCAGGAACCTTTGGAGGAGTAGCAGCAGAAACACAGTAAGATGTCTGGCACAACAATTATGCATAATAAGATTTGCAGACATCTAATATAAATGGTATGTTGTTTGTATGTATGAATGTTTAATCTTAATGTTTCCCAGACAATCACTGGTAACTAAAACTGTCTCTTAAACTCAGAGAGATCTATCACCCAGGAAAACTCCATCAAATGTAAATTCAAGTTTGCAAATTGTTTTCATGTAGCTTTGACAGGGGAGAACCATAAATCATATTGATTGATATATATTTGTGCCCAAATGCATAATCCTACACACACACACACACACACACACACACACACACACACACACACACACACACACACACACACACACACACACACACACACACACACACACACACACACACACACACACACACACACACACACACACACACACACACACACACACACACACACACACACACACACACACACACACAACCTTGTTCCTCCAGCCGAGCGATGTGGACCAGGGCTCTGTTCTTGGTGCTATTCATCAGATTGTAAAGCCTCTCCTGGCAGGCTCTCAGACTGGCCTCTGTGCTGGCTGATGGACCCAGTTCTCTCAGCTTCTCACAGTACCAGGCACAGCCCTGCAGCAGCCACACTACCACTCCCAGCAGAGCCCGACACAGCCCAATGCATTCCTCTGCTTTCCCGTGACAGCTTCAGAGTTAGAGATAAGAGACAGTGAGTCAGAGATCGTTTAAATTAGAAGAAACTTATATAATTTCCAAAACCAAACTAACAGTTTTTAACTAAGGAAATGTGCAGGCAAGCAGTAAAGAATAAAACATTATAAATACGTCAAACTATTGCATGTCCAAGGAATACGGCCTGCTCATTTACTTAAGAGTTAGTGGTATGCAGATGTAGCTGATGCTGTTATTAAAAGGAAAAAAAGTAAGATTTGATAACTAAATGTTAACTTGGGAGACAAGGCTGATCTTAGTATTATACAATCACTTTATCGCCTTAGTAGCAGCATTCTGGATGAGTTGCAGGTTATCTGAGTGAAGTTGGCAATAGTCTAAGCAAGATTTAAATAAGCAATAACCTTTTTATTTTGACATAAATTCCCAGCTTCATTAAACCTTATCTACATATCCCATTAAACACGTTTGTTAATAGTTACTATGCAATTAGTGAACACCAATACTTGCCCCAATTCACTGCAGATGATATTCTGAGACATAAATGTACATATATGCTTACTAAATCTATTATGATTTCATAAGAAATTCTAAATTCATACAAGGCATAACAATCTAGCATTAACATTGATGCAGTTATGTGTTAAGACGTGTTACACAGGTAACACTTAAGATGGAAAATGTAATATAAAGTTACTGATGGAGGACAACACTGTCATGGATAATTTCACATACCTGAGACGATGGCAAAACATGTCCATTATCTCCAACAGTGATGTGACACACAGCTCCCGAGAAAAGTCATCAAACTATCAGAAAAGAGACATATTCATGAAAACCTCTCATATATTACAGTAAACTGCATGATACCATAATTTTGTGTAAAAAATATAAAAGTATAAATTACTTTGCTGAGGGCTGTAAGCACACTGGAATAAGACACCATCTAAGGAGAGAGAAGGTAACCTTCATTACGGTTTGACTCACTGCCCAGTTACCATATTTTTCAATAACACTGCTTTTTGTCTCACCTGGGAACTTATAGCATATTTTAGGTAAGACAGAATAAGAGGGTTAGGAGAGGGACCAATCATCGCCTGCTCCATCAGGGCCTCTGAAATACACAAACAGCATTTAAAGCCACAATTAGAATTGACAAAAAGATAACTGGTGTAAGAGTAATTATTAGCATGATGTCTAAGGAACTTCATTGACCTGCAAGGTTAAGATAGTCCCATGTTGCTCCCTTTGGAAAGTTTTTCTTGATGTTAATGGCCCACTGGTAGTCACTCCATCGTTCCTTCCATGCCTGTAGAATGGCTTGCTTCAGATTGACCACCTTCATCCTGGTAAAAAACGACCACGCACTCGTAAAATTATTCAACATTTCGAAGAGACAGCCATTAACGTTAAAGCAATTTCGCAGTAAACTTCTATATGCGATACGCACTAGCTTACTTTAGCTTGTTTACTACGTTTTTCATTCATTTGGCTGGTTGACGTTAGCCGTTAGCTGCCGATGTAATTTATTAAATCATAAATTAAGATAAAGTTGTTTTGCTGGGTGCAAAAACACACGTATTCTACGGCAAATAAGACACTACCCAGTCGCACTATGTTATCACTAAATTACATGCTTACCTGACTTTTTCAGTTTTTCAAAACATAAAATATATTTGTTTGTAGCTCCTTTGCTTCACAGTTCACAACACAAAGAACGCCATTTTTGTTGTAAAAGACGTAGCTAAACGTTCATTGGTTAGTCTCTTGACGTCTCACTATTCTTTCCGTGGATTGGTTACAGTGCTGAACGTTCAAGGGCAGAGTAATGACCTAACATTATCACAAGATGTCGCACTCTACAAAGTTAAAAGTCAAAGCTCGGCACAAAGTCAGAGAGAAAGGTAAAACCATAGACAGCATAACTAACCAACTGAAGAAATACTTAGCTACGTATTATCAACCCTGGCACTTGTGTAGCTCAACTGACATTTAGCTAGCTTGCTAACTAGCGTTAGCGTTAGCTAATTAGCTACGTTACTTTAGCTAAAAAAAAAACATAGTATGCCAATTTAGCTAACTTAAAGCTAGCTGACTTCAGACAAAACTTGTTATATTGAGTCTTACTGTTAGGTAGGGTTATTTACGTGAGGTATTTAAATATTTAAATAGCTCCTTCATTTGACCACTTATCTAGCTACTCCATAGCAGAAATTCTTTGTTGTCTTATGTAACCACCCCATTCAGTTGTGTGATTCACTGCAGTTTCATGTTTTTTGTGTGTCAGTTCACTGCTTTTCAACAGGGTTTTGAATCTATTGTGTCACACCTTAGAGGTGAATAGAAAAGCAAAAAAATATTTGTCTTGAAAACATTCAAGAGATCCTAGACATAGCAGACAGCATGTTAGAAATGGAATTTAATGTATAAGTCCAATTTAAAGTTTGGGATTGGTACCCTTATTGAGAGGTTAAAACAGTGTTACTGTTAAAACTATTCTAGTTATTCACAACAGAAGCCCCCCACAAACCACGTTTAGCTGAAAAGAGTACAGAAAGTGTTTTTAATATAAAATAATCTACTCAAGCATGGTCTGCAGAGTTTTTCTAACTGTCCCGTTTCCACTTTTGCAGTCAGTTCTTCATCATGTTAAAAGGGATATTGTTCTCCATATCAAACCACCCCAAACCACTTCTGCGAGTGAAGGTCCTGTATTGAGTCTGCGGCAACAAAGACCCTCATTCTGCCTGACACTGGAGACGTCCTGGCTAAAGCGAGGTCTGTGTCCTGGGACGGAGAGTGATGCCAGCCAGTAAGAGATGAACCATGCGTAGTCTAGGTAGGCTAAGGATGGAGGGGAGAGGTGCATGTGTGTGTGGAGGTTTACTTGCAGAGAAGTATCTTATCCCTGTTGCCTTCCACTGAGAGCTGCATTAGAGAAGGGTGCTGGCAGATTTGAGTCTACCCCTGGGGAGATCTGAGAGACAGTAGTCACAACTCTGTGTCTGTTCTCATGACTTCACTGTTGGGACATAGGCTACTCAGTTTAGCTGACTCTTACTTTTCTTCTCAGTTACTGTGTGGTTTGCTTAAGTTTGAAGCTATTAGCTATAGATAGATAGATAGATAGATAGATAGATAGATAGATAGATTTTTATTGATCCCGAAAAATGGGAAATAACAGTGTTGCAGCAGCAAAATATCAGACACACAACACACATACAGAGTATATACATTAAATAATAGGAAACAATATACATGAAATAATAATTGAATACTACACAAGCAATATTTAAAATATATACAATTTGGAAATAATAAAAAAAAAAAAAAATCTTTAAAACTGCAAGTTGGGGAGCAAAAATTTACAACTGTTTCATGAGTAATGATAGGATGTAGATAAACCTATTGTGCAAGGTTGTTCAAGCTGCATTCAGTGCACTTTTGATGTATATGAGTCTTATCTCACACTCAGTGATGAAGTGTTAAAAAGTTTAATTGCCTGTGGTAGGAATGTAATACTGTAACTTATCCCAATACAATGGAGCTCACTGGCATGTAGTTTATGCCCCCCAAAATCACCTAACAGTGAATACTTTCATTTAGGACTTATTTTTACAGAAGGAAGATCCACTGTTCACAACATGCTCCGTTGATTTTTACGAGTATTCTTTTCAATGAGATGCTTATCAGTTTCTCAAATGTTATTTTATAGGTGCTTTGTACACCACAAAATGCCTCTGAGCTCCATTGTACTGGTCTAATCAACAGTACAATACACTGAAACTATGTGGATTTTATTTATTGTGTTTTTGTGTAAACTATTTATTGAATCCATCAGGGGAAATTGGTAGCAAACCCATTAAACATCCACCTTTAGGGTTTGCACACACAGGCAGAAGAGGATAATCTTAATGATATAATAAATGTAAATATAACTAATATTTCATGACTTATTTCCTCTGAGCTGTTGTAGAACTGTATGTTACCAATCAGTATGTTGTTACAGTAGACCTAATATACTCTTTCCACAGTACATAAATTCACTATCTTGCTCATTCTTCCTCTCTTTCTTTAAAACACATTGTGGCCCTTTGGGCACACCTAGTTAATTACCAAGGGTTGAGAGCCAGGAAATGAGAGTTGCCCCCTTATGTCCCCTCAGGTTGTCCATTCATGTTGCTTCATGAATCAGGATAGACTAGAGGCACCTACTGTAACTGAAAGAAGATAAGGCGCATATATGTGTCACAATGTTTAATTCTGCCCATGACCTTTTTCTCAGAGCTCCAAATAGCAGCCTTTTCAAGGGACGACTTTGTCATACGTCACACGTTGGACGTACATCACACGTTGGACATATAAAACACGTCTTCACCCACACAGGTGTTTTTTTAATTTTCTTTGCCTAATTAGATTTCTCCTCAGGTGTTTGAGCGTGTTCAGCCATGCTTGATTGACATGTCTCTCACTTTTCTTTGATAGTATACAGAGGTCTAATTAGCCAAGTGAAAACACCTGTGTGGATGTGCTGGGCGTATTTTTCTGGATGGCTTAGCTGGGTACTTAACTAGTAATTTGGCAAACATTAGCTCAGTAGAGATTCTCTCTAAATTGCGTCGTCGGCCCGTCTGATGTGGTTTTAGCGTGGTCATTATTTACATCTGTGATTTTCCTATGGTGACATGTCGAAATGTGTTCTTTTAAAAAGGCCAGTGTATTTACTTGACTGAGTGATAGGATGATGTAATCAACTAAGGGTACCCCTCTGTGTCTTTAAAAATCCTGTGTACATTTGCAGTCTTTTGATGGGTACTTGGGCACTGCTGACAGCTAATGGATAACACCAGTGGGCTCTTGGCTTATAGCACAAGAAGACAAGCGTGGGTAGTGGGACAGGGCTGTTGTGTCTCTTCCATTTGGGCAACAGACTACAAAACATGTCATTGGATACATTCCCGTCACACTTGAGACACTTCGAAAACACATACCTCTTTATAGAATAACTTAATTTATACATGCATGTACCAATAATTGATCTCCTATTAGTACTATATATTACTCACTTCATACGTTAATTTTGGATTCCAGTAATACTATCATACATAAAATATTAGCACCAGTTTTGACTTTCTTTTAAAACATGATATAGTAACACACATATACAGTACATATTAGAGATAGTCCGATACCATTTTTTTCTTCCCGATTCCGATACCTGAACTTGCGTATCGGCCGATACCGAGCACCGATCCAATACCGGTGTGTCATATATTTTATTATGTTTTAACAGCTGTATACTACTATCCCTGTATGGATGTGATATGATTGCTATCTTTGTTGTCGGTCTGGCTCAGGTTAAACTCTTTGTGAAACATGAACAAACACAAACAAGGAATGCTACAGAACTTTCTTTTATTATCCAGTTTGACAGTCAGTTATAACGGAAAAAGAAATAGAAATAAACTACTTTAACGTAGATTTTCTTTAGGGCTTTATTACGTGGTATCGGATCAGTGCATAAACTCCAGTACTTCCCGATACCGATACCAGCGTTTTAGGCAGTATCGGAGGCGATACCAATACTGGTATCGGTATCGGAACATCTCTAGTACATATAACAGTGGAGTTATTCTTCCAATTACTGTACTTTATTTACATCTAGTGACCTATAAAAGATATTTCACTTTGAATTTACAGTGTGTAAGATAGAATGAGATATTTGATTGCAATTTAATTGGATTTAGGTTTGGACTATATTGCCCAGTTGGAACACAATGGGATGAGTTTATATATTCATGTATATGAATACCTTTGTAGTAGATAATAATCTTCATAAGTTAAGTGTGGGCACTGGCTCGCTGGATCTCTCTCTCTTTTTTAAAATAAGTCGGGAAGATGACAGCAAAGCCTTAATTTACTTTAAATGTTATCAAACAAAGAGCAATGTTCTCCCCTAGTTCTAAAATGGTCATAAATCGATATGAGAGTACTTCCTTGTTATGAATGAAGCGATCGGCGAGTTGAAGCAGCCATGCAGTGTGTGTTTGACCAATCAGCGACTGTCATCCCCACAAACCCCACCCCGAAGGTTACTGTACTTTCACAAAGTACTACCCTCCGATACGGGACTTCTTGGGGGTAGAAATAAAGCCCCCAGAACTTAATTTAGACCCTGGGGCCGCAGAATATTCCTAGTTCTGGGGGAAGGTTCCTGTGGTCAAAACACACCTATAGACTTCAGACCTCCAGTATACCTTTAATTTAGTGATACTATCACAGGAGCTAACAGGGAGTACATTCAGCAGTGAAAGTGTTGGCCACAGAGCTACATGCAGCTTGACACTGAAGAGATTTATATAGCCCCTTCAACCCGATTTCTTCTCATTTTACTGTCATCAAGAGTCCAGGCTAAAGGGAGTTTGTTTCAGCATTAATTATAACTAGTCTATATGGGCTGGCTGGCTGGCAGAGAGCCTGGTGAAGCCACTTCCTTGCATCCTTTCACATCCTTTAACTGACTCCAGAAGTCTTCTGTAGGTGTAAAGCTTTTTGTTTTATATCATGGGAGCAAATTGTGAGTCCAGGCCCCAGCTGGCTAAGTCAGCTGTTCCCTGGGTGTCACAGAAGGGACAATCCCAAGGGATCCTGGGTGTCAACTTGCTGTTGCGTAATTTAGATAAAATAAAATCTCATAATGACGTAGGAAAAAAATCATTTCAACTTTCTATTTATCTATCTATCTATCTATCTATCTATCTATCTATCTATCTATCTATCTATCTATCTATCTATCTATCTATCAAGGTTATGTCTGGTTGGTTCCTTAGCTTCATGTTTTTTTTTCTCCAGCTAGCAGGTTACGTGGCAACAACCTCCATATGGTAATTCATGTTTTATTTGCTGGAGCCGTGAGTGTGACGGGAGACGCTGGTGCACCAGTGGCACTCATATCTCTGGGATACAGACAACTGCTAACAAACCATTATAGAATTGTACTGTAGCATTTTCTAGGGAGGTAGAAAGAGACATAAAATAGTAAAGGGGTAAAAAGGGTAATTTGCTAATTTGCAAAATCTAGCTATAAAAAGAACCTATAGTAGCTTTGCATCTTATGGTGCGTTCTTTTTTTCCACCAAAGTCGATTTACGAGTTGTTTCCCGGAGTTACGAACCGGAAGTTGCAAAAAGAACACCACCGAGGTCGTATATACAACTCGTCAAGTCGTCTGAACTCAGAGGACCCCGAGTTCACTTTCAAAGATGGCTACGTCGTGCATCACACGTAGTAAACATTGTGGTTTTCTACAATTTTAAGCACTTTTGTCTTTGTTGTAACCAAATGAAGAAGTGGTACACATAGCACTGTATACTGCTACCTATAGGCATGTTGCTACAGTCTTATTAAGAGTTAAAATACCACCTGATTAGTTATTTTGTAGCTTGTGCAGCTGAAATTGGCTAGAGACGCTCGATTGCTATATGACAACAACAGCTTAAGCCGAGCCTTGAGCAGAAAGCAGAGCAGTAGTTTAGTTTAGTAGCAGTGATTACTGGAGAGAAACTGAAACTAAAATCAATCTCATTACACTGGTATTGATCAATATCAATACCAACGTTGGTATCAATATTTGGATCGATCTGTCCACCACTACTGCTGAGAATGATTTAAATAACTGAAGTTATAGTCTACTCATCCCAGTTAAATGGCATGTCCTTGGGATTACAAAGCCACCATGCTATTACAGTTATTACATGCACTTAATTATCCAGGACCTCTTGGGGTCTAATTCTATGGCAGAATGCCTGTTTGACATCCAAGCTATCAACTTTCAGAGTATATTCAAATTCTGAGTTCCACAACCTGTGTGGCACTGATGAAAAATCTATAGTAATGCTTTCATGCATTAGGCGCTCATTAACACGGTCCACCACTAATCCTTAAAGCTTCACTTCTACTTTATGCGGGTGACACCAAGCCACACAAAGCTGAACATACACTTCCCAGGCCATGTTACATAATCAAACTTGGCAAATGCTTCCACCATAGCCTGTGTGATCCCAGTGTCAGTTAGTTCTGAGACCCAATGCCCGAGCTCAGTGCGACCAGTGGCCAGCATGTTAATCCCACATCTGTTGCTCACTGTGGGTGATTTAATCACCCCGACAGGATTGATTTAGAAAGAACTGATGGCAACAGATCTCATCCAAAGAGTTTAGGATTATTCAACACCAGTCAAAAACTTGTTCTGTGGTACTGATAACGACATTGTACTAGCAAGCTTAGGTACTTGCGTAACTCTTTCATCTCTTTACTCTAAGGGGCCCTGTTACAGAAATACCATACATTTGATCATAGATCTACTGTATCATGTAGATGCCATGTATGTGTTTCATGTCAAACTTTTACTTTAATTGTTTGTTGTTATTGCATTCCATGTTGCAATTAATGTGTCATCATCACAAAATTAAAAATGTAATTCTTGCATTTTTTTCATTAGAATGAGAGTGTTGTTAACCAAGTACTGTAAAGTTTACTGTATATTAGCAAAACAGTGTTCAGAACATTGTTTTAATCCCATATTATATTATACTTAAAACAAATTACTGCACTGTAGAGATTTGTTTTAGTTGGGCCAATATTATACAGTAGACCCATATTAGTTTATCACTTATTGGTATCATTGTATATGTTGGCCTCTGAGTAGTCTCGCATTGTCAGACCTTACTCCACAGCAAGCTCATTTTGCATTTTTCGTTAGTTTTTATTTTTATTTCGTTTTGACTTTTTGTTTTCAAATTCAGTTTAGTTTTAATTAGTTTTTAAAGCGGGTTTGCTAGTTTAGTTTTAATTTTTTGGAAAATGCTTAGTTTTAGTTTAGTTTTTATTAGTTTTAGTGCTAATATGGATTATTTGTCAGGGGCAAGATTCAAAAAGGTCAGAAAAAGTATTGTGTAATAATAACTAAACAAAAACATCATACAATTTTAGAAATATGTATTCACAATGTATTCAGCAATAACACCAGTACATACAATGTAAATATGATGAGCACAAATATGTAAACAGTCTACAACTAAAGAAGACATACATGAACAGGTGTTTTCAACTTTGGTCGAGTAAAGTGGCGAACTTTTTGAAGTCAATCGACTCACACAGTTGTGTAGACATCCCAGTATCAGCACGCATATTAACCCACGCTTCCTCCCACTTTTGGTGTTCCTGTGTATTTACTAACCAGCAGCTATCGGGTCGCCGGTGAAAGCCTTCCTGTAGTGTTCTCTGTCCTGCTGTTGTCTCCGTCATGCTGTCTGGCCCTGTACCCATACATCCACGCCTGTACCGGGGTTAGCTTCTGTTAGCTTCTGGGTAAAGGGGGCTTTGCTTTCTCCTTTTACCTTGTTAAGGTAAGCTAGGTTAGCCTCCTTGTGCGCACTTCTCAACTGTACTTTCAAATTCGTGGGATTTTTCCCTTTAATAAATCGTCCACATATTTTACCACCTTCCACTGCAAGGCACTTGCTTTTGTCTGACACAGTCATAATCAAATAAGTCTCTGCCGCTTTCTTCCGACTTTCGGTAGCCTACCACCATGATGCCAGGCGAGGGGCATAGTGGACTATGTTGTGTTCAATTTGTTCAAATTTCTGGGTTCCCGGTCGGAGACTATGTCTACGGCATAAATAAAACAGGTCTATGAAAGACATTGACAAAGATGAAAACTAAGGACATTTATTTGATTATTTTATTTTGTTTAGTTTTGCAAACAGACATTACAGTTTAGTTAGTTATCGTTTTTTTGTAATGCCTCGTTTTTATTTTTATTTCAGTTTACTACGATGTTTTTTCCCCACCTAGTTTTCGTTATTTCATTCGTTTTCGTTAACGATTATAACCTTGCTTCACAGCGTTGCAGAGTAAGGTCTGACTACACCACACATACATTCTGGGATAGGAGAAAAAATGCTCTGGGTTGTTTGCATTTCTTTAAACCAATCACAACTGTCTTGGGCTGCGCTAAGCTCCAGACGCAGCGACCGTGGCTCTGCAAAATGGTCTTGGGAAGGAACTTGTTTTGGTGGAACATTTGCACCCAGCAAAAGAAAACAGCACATACAATATTAAATGAAGTTAACTGTTCACACAATACAGTAAGGTGAGCTATTTAAATTAGTTGGATACATGGTAAAACGTAATTTGCTCTTACCAGTGTATCACTGTGTTTACTTTGTCCATACCAATCCTCTCAAATCCGTCCCAAAACGTCCCAGTTAGAGAGTAAATGCCGTAAACATTCTTTGTAAATCTTTACAATCATTCCCCGAAAGAACCAAGAAGGCCTGCCTTGTTGCACGATCCAAATGTTCTTCGAAACTTGCCGTTTTCAGCATGTTGCTAGCTCGAAGTTCGTTGTTTCTCGAAGGGAACAGAGTTTGAGAACGGCAACACACAGAGAGTGGAAAGTGAGGGACATCCCCTAGTGAGCCACATGCGGGATGTCAGGTAATTATCCTGAAAATGTACTTTCGTTGATCCTTACTAGCCTATGAGTAACAAGAAAATTACAGTACAGAAATGCCAAAGATATGCTTGTGGTAATTTGGAAACAGTGTCACCATTATGTAGTTTGTCGACCAGAGAGAATTGACAAGTTGATTTTCAAATGTAAAAAGAATTCCCACATTCCTCACATTTCTTGGTCACAATTCTTTAATAACTATATGTAAGTAACTTGTATCATAATTTTTTTCAGTAATGTGTTTATGTTAGAGATTGGCTGATATATCATTTAGATTTTGTAAATCAGATTTCTTTACTTCTAAATATCCAGTATTGGTTATTCTCTGCTGAATAGTGTAAGACTTTTAACTTACATGAAAACCTAACTGTGCAGTTACTGTGCAATAGGCCTTTTTCACAGAAGACATTTGTACTTGTCATAGTAGGAAATACACAGATGTTACTAATAACATTAACGATGGCTCAGTAATATTCAAGTATGCTGTGACAATGAGCGCCAGAATGCACAATACCAGGACCCTGAAAGCAGCTTAGTGGAGTTCAGCTATCATTAATTTTATTCTTTACACCTGCGTTTTTCCTACTATGACATGGTGCCTTCAATGAAACAGGCCCACAGTGAAATGTAATGCTTAAAAACATTAAGCTTTGCTTAGTTAGTTAGTAGGAATAATGATCTATCATGTGTTGTTACACCATTGATCTGACATAGTCAGCTGCAGGCCTCTTGCCCACTTCAGAGGGGCCAAAAGGCCTCTGGCCGCTGGTTGTTTGTGTGTCGCAGTGAATAATTGATGAGCCTTCTTGAATAATTGGCCCAAGACCAGGAAGTTATCTGACTGTGGCGACTTCATTCTTGATCTCTCAGCTTAAACCACCCCTCATGGTGATGTATTACTACCACTCCATCCATTCATTACTCAAGCTCGAGGATGTCCAGGGTTTTTCAATAAAATAGATTTTACATTTCAATAAAGCCTGTAACTGGTGGACCGCTTTCAATAAAAGAGATGAAAACAACTTTTTTCACAGTTAGTTTTTAATTGAATAATTTAAATGACTTTGAATTTAAATCAAAAGCCCAGTAGACATTGTGCTGGACATAGGAAGACTTCTACAGAGGTCAAAGATTTTTCCAATCATCCCTTTAAGAGAAATACCTGTTTAATCATGATCTGTGCTGAAATGAAACAACAAAAATGAAATCATTGAAAAGTGAGACGAGGTATATCTTTGCCTCTCAATAGTGATTTCATTGTAGTATTCTGATAAAAACAGATAAATATTGATTGCTGTATTCTATCAAAAAGAACTTTGTATAAAAATAAGCAGGTTTGTTCAGCCTGGCTGCTCCCTATTATACTTTTTTATGTTTCTATGCTTTTTACACTATAAACTTTTATATTGAGCTAAAACATGTGTGTGTTACTTTGTTTAAGGGCTCAGGTCAACATCAAAGCTAAAACAATCTCCGAAATAATTATTCAGTAGAAATGCTTCACCTTTTTTTTATTTTGACCACTGAGAAGGTGCAGAGGCTTCACACATCAGTGGATAGAACCTTCCCAGAAGGCAATGAGCATAATAAATGTTAAGGGTTGGGTACACTTCACTTATTAGCCCAAAAAAAAATGCTCTTTATATTTTACTACATCCCACAATTTTCCAAAAAAAGCAACCTATAACCACGAATACTGAGTTAATGACTATTAATAAAATATTAGTCATTGTGACCAACATAACGACCACTTCATGGTTCTCCTCTGTGTTTTCATGTTGGAGTTTTTTTTTTTTTTGTGACACAACATAAACATGTTGAGGTACTTTAAATGATAAATTCTGACTAGGCATCTAGAATAAGGGATAATTTTTAAATGCTATTATCCATGCCAAAGAAAAACAGGTATTCATGCATTATAATTGTGTCTCTTAAAGTACTATATAGTAATGGTAAATGATTGAATCTATAACTACAACTTACATGTTTAGTTGATTTGGTTTGAACTTGTTATTGAACAGGTATTTGCTTTTATCAATAAGATTTGCAAACTGGAGACTCAAACACCTTTTTGGAATATGATCCATCCATTTTTTAAGATCAGTCTATGCTGTTTTTGGAACATTACCTTGGAAACAATTGCTTCAAAACTTAAGTCTGAGCTGCACTCATTACTTTGGTATCAAATCTGAGAACTCATATTCATACAAGTACAATACAAACTAAAGGGTTCTACAGGGTCATTCTCCTCACACCATTTCTTTCACTTGTTATCTTTGAATCAATAATATAAATATGCATGTTCAGTAAATTACAAGAGAATCATTAAAATTATGCTTACTAAAATGAATTCATAAAAGGTGTGCTTCAGTTTTTATTGCTTCCATTCAGACCTTGGTCCAGTGTCTCATCGTATTAGCATATTGCTAAAATGCATTTAGCTGTCTACAGTATGTGATATTTGTAAATGCCAGAGGAATCAATATGAGGAGTGAAAGAAGAAGCTATTTTCTTCCTTATTTTGTTTTACTGTTGCTCATGTTTATCTGTTTGGACAACAATGAAAGGGATAACAGGTTTGTAGCCAAATTTAGTCTTGCACACATTCACTTCATTCTTTAAAGGATACATTTGTCATATAATAATTAAATAATATGTTGTCATTAGTCTATTACCCGGGTAAAATTTGAAACAGAGATTGACTCCGTTTTTAACAACGTAAAGAGCAGTTAAATCTACTCACTTTGGATGTAAAATGGATAGAAATGTAGGGCCAGCTAAAGTTGACTAACACATTTGGAGTATTCTAACCCTACTAGCATAATGCAAAGTGTTCTAGACACATTTGCCCTTATAATGCGTGCTCATTTAGCATTTGGAATGGATGCATGTTGGGTGGTTAGAAATAATTCTCATTCTTGCATTCTTCCTGTGTACATTTTAAAGGTTTTAGCGATATGTGAAATGTTGACTATCAATTTCTTTGATAAACATAACAGCTACTATTTAAGTAATGCATTTTTTTTTTTATTTCACGTTAAGCGTTAGGTATTGATTAAAGCAATGTCATAACAATTTAATCTCACACAGAACTGAATAGGATTTCTGGCCCCTGATACTGTTAACAATATGCATAGATTCATTTTTAAGGACAAAAACATTGGTGTGGTCAATTTATAACTTATTTATAAATATAAATTTATTATTATAAATTTATTTATCATTATAAGTAAACATACAAGTTTTAGTTTATTAGATAATTTTTCAAGTTGTGAAAGTAAAGGTACATTTTAAGATGCATTCCTTTGTGGAGTTACAAATTGCTGCTATTAAGTTATTCATTTTATCAATACTTACTTGGATATTGCAGCCTATATCCTTCAACAAAAGATGTTTTATGGAAATACAAAATGTTAATTTAAGACAGTTGTCTACCATTTGTGCTTGTATTTTGTTTACCTGACTACGTATCAATGTGTGTACATGACACACAATATGTGTAGGCCAGTGCAGCCAAATCATGATGTTGTTTGTTTTTAAGATAAGGTTAAAATATGAGGCATTAAGAGATTATAAATAGACTGTTCCACTAAACAATTTAATTTCTGTTCAACATATTCCTTTATGTTCTTTATAGTGCAATCAATTTTGCCTACTCTCCCTACATTGGTAAATGTTGGGATCACACCAATACTAGAATGAAGGTGTTGAATTGTGTTGTTCTCAGTGGCTCACGGTCAGATGTTTTTTCACGGCTCGTTGCATCTGAACGCTGCAGTGCACGGATTTTCAATGTGTCACTGAACGCAGGTCCAGCAAATTACAACAATGCAAGGAGAGCTTAAGAGTAGCCTTGTAGCAAGTTTAAATAGCAACTTCTATTTTTTTGAAGTGTTTTTGGAAACTGATACAACACACGAAACATAACTTAACTAAGTAATGTATTTACACCTAAGACTTGATTATAAGGTTCTGTCATAATAGTTTTTGATGCATCATTGGACACTCAACTCAAAATTACCATTCAGATTCAAGTTTCAATTAAGGAAGAAGGTCTTTCCCTAGCCTTTTCCTTGATTGTAGACATTCCTTACCACCATTTTCTAAGCTGTGTAGGCCTACTCTTGTTTCCCCCATTTCTTCCAGTTAAGTCCCTTTTACTGTTGTCTTATTTATTTTCCAATCTTTCACAGTAGTCAGCTTTTCCTATGGCACTTTGCATTGTTCTGCATTTTTACCCTTGGATAAAGTTATTGAAAGTTGACCCAGGGTCAATGGGTAGAGGTCATATTTCCGACTCTCTACGATATGACCTTTGATCCAGCACCCTGGTGGTCTGTAAGCGTTCAAACTCATGTCGGCTGTTTCGGTCTGGACTGAGGTTGGCCAGTGCCCTGTTCCCACCACCTACATCCTCCTCCTCATCATCGCGGCTTAGGAAGGCCAGCTCATTTTCATAGCAGAAGGAGTTAGAGCTGGGGACTAAAAATTTGTTCTCCACCATGTCCTTGGCACTGCAGCGGGGGGTGGACGGCACCTCGTAGGTTTTGTGAAAGTGAGAGTAATCCACCTTGTACACGTTCTTCTCCTCAAACAAGACTGGTTCGAAACGGTGACCCCAAAGGACCTCCGAGGCCAAGTAGGAGCTGCGAGCCTGTGTGGTCATAGCGGTGGCTTCAACCATCCCCTCCAAGATGACAACAATCTCAAAGTCTGCTGTCTCCAAATCCTGTTTGCTGATCCCAAATAAGGGGCTCTCCTCATCTATCTCATGGAAAATAGTGATGGGTGAAACCAAGAAAATCCTGTCCAGGCCTTTATCAAAGCCCACATTAATGTCTATCTGGTCTAGAGGAATATATTCCCCCTCATCAGTGATCCGAGGTTTGATGAGCTGTGCCCTGACATGGGCCTCTACAATGTGGCTCTTGCGAAGGTTCCCAACCCTCCACATGAGGCAAAGCTTTCCATCCCGCATGGCAATGACAGCATTGTGGCTAAACAACAGTGTTTGTGCTCGCTTCTTTGGCCTCGCCATCTTCGCCATGATGGCGCCAATCATAAAGCAGTCAATGATGCAGCCCACTATGGACTGGAAGACCACCATGAAGACAGCCACTGGGCACTCTTCAGTCACACAGCGATAGCCATAACCTATGGTAGATTGTGTTTCAATGGAGAATAGAAAGGCAGCCACAAATCCATTAACCTGCAGGACACATGGAGTGAAGTTATCATCTCCGGCGGGATTATCCAGATCTCCATGTAGCAAAGCAATGACCCAAAAGGCTAAGCCAAAGGCCAGCCAGGAGACAACAAACACAAGAGTAAAGACTACCAGCATCCATCGCCAGCGAATATCGACACATGTGGTGAAGATGTCAGCCAAGTAGCGCTGCGACTTATCTTCCATATTGGCAAACTGCACATTGCACTGGCCATTCTTTTTGACGAAGCGGTTGCGGCACTTGCGGCGTGTGTGGATCTTGCCATTGCCAAAGCCGTTCATGCCATGCATGGTAGTGAGGCGAAGGCCCTCTTCCTCAGATGACACAATGCTGTAGCGGTTAAGCCTCCCCACACTCATGCTCCTGGCGGCGCTTCCAGGTGCAGGGTCAGAGCAGAAAGGCAGGCCTGGAGTGATTGAGGCCCTCACAGCTTGATCACTGGCTAAGCTGCATTTTAGGGAGTCATAGACAGGGAGATGGGTGGGAGCCTTGCGCTTTAATCCAATCCCTGTATGGAATGTCAGGAGAGGAGAACAATGTGAGTGTCTTTCTGTGACCTGTGTATGAAACATCACCAAAGAACAACCATGAAAGCTTTAGGAGACTGAATGACAAAACAGTACAAAACATATGTAATACTCAAATAGTTTTGCTACTTGCCCAAAAAGACGACCACTGATATTAATAGATAATTGTACTGGATGAGATTTCTGTCTGTTAGAGCCCAATTGACAAAGTCACCATCATCACTTAAAGTTTTCTATATGTTCTATTTTAATAAAAATATGCTTTTTTTGTTTGATATTCTAGATAAACCTGCATTGGATTAACTTGATTTTGTATGACTGACTATTTGACCATGTATTTAATGTGGTTGCTTGTTTAGGTTTCCCATTAACTAATGCAGTTACAGTCAGGAGACAACAGAAGACCAGCTTCTAATAAGTTTGTCCTCTCGCAAACTTTGATAATGAATATAATTGGAAACTATAGGGATTATAATAATTGCGTTAACAGTAAAGTTTTACAGTATGTTCAACATTGTTATGATTTGTAAGAACACTTTTCCCCCTGTCCTACTTTCCAGTACAAGGTTTGTAGTGTTAGTATCATAGTACCGGTTACGTCAGTTATTCACACTCTTTCTCCTCGCCATCTTGCTCTCTTTAAACATCACGACTCAGTATCCAATTGGCCCTCACTGAAGGGTCCTCATGTCTTTTGATGTCAGCTCGGTAAGTGAAGAGCTGGCCTCCCAGCCAATCCACTTCTGTCACATGACATTTCCTGTGCTTTTCCCTTTCAAATTATGAAGAAGGTTGGCAGTGGAGACAAACTAAGTCATCACCTACCAGATGTTTATTATTCTATAACGCAAAAATTGACCATCATGTGAGTCACTACTCGTATCTGGTTAGGTGTTTTATAAAATGAGGAGGGCTGTAATTTTTTAGGCCTACCAGCGATAGGAAGGCTATCACGTTAGGTTTTATCACGTCTTAGTTGTATTTATAGTTTATCAGCAGCATGCCATGCAGTCATCACACATGCAACAATCTGCGCTCTTCTATTTCTTTTGTGGTCTAAGTTTCCCATTGTCCTTTCACTACAATACCTTTGCTAGGGGATAGGGGGTTGTGTGTGTGTATTTAAACATACTCCTTGGGGATATCTATGTGTGCCACTGATTCCATGGACATGCAATTCCAGATGCTGCATACAGGGATGGAGAGCGAAACAGGGATGACCCCATTCTGTACAATTTTCAGGATTATTAATCGTGTTTTGAGGATGCAGTAAATTTATAGCACCTTACCATGGTGCTCCATACAAGTAGGTAGTACATGTATCCCCTGTGCAATGCCCTGTGTTACATATTTATTGTCATTACCTTCTCAAACTTCAGCTTACAATAATATTACAAGACTCACACATACAATCATACACTTGATAATATATGTTAGTTTTGAATGTAATGAATCTGCAATATGTCAGTACGGCTATCAAATGATTGTCACGGTCAGGCAGCAAATAACCTGGCCCATGTGCTGGATGTTGAGCCTCAGGCTCAAGGAGTTATGCCCATTGGGGCTGGACTGAGGCCCCTCTGGGCGCAGACAGCTTTTATCGCCTGGCCACATCCGTTTTGTGTATGCTGGCCTGATTTGGGCCCTGAAGACTTGACAGTTCACTCATGTGCATTCCCAAATCCCGGATGACCTGCCGTCTGCCCCACACTCACACTAATTCCATTTTCACTCACACTCTTTCAGGTGAAGGGTTCTCCTGATCTGGAGCAAGATTACCTCATGCACAATCTTAAAATGTTCCCTTAGAGGTCAAACACATACCTGTATCAGAAAAACATACTGTAGCTAAGTGTTGTGTTCTATTTCAATATGTTTTGCTTTTTGACAATATCATACTACATTCCCAAAAGCACAGCACAGCTGTTAATCATTTCAAACATATATATCTGTAAATGTGTCAACCAAACTGGATTGTCTCGTCCTTTCTAATTGTATTTCACTTGACAGTTTAATTAAGTATTAGGTATGCTATATTTGCTCAGTGGCTCACCTCTGTAGTGGCAGGTGGGCTTGGCTGTAATGGCATAGTAACCACACTGACTGTCTTATATAGTTGAGATGAATCTTAAGCCTGAAAGTCGTCTCAGCATTTTGCATTATACATATTGGTCTCTACACTACACGCATGACCTGAGCAGCCCTACGCAGCGCACAGTCTCCATATCATACCGCAGTTATACAGTGTCAGGTGTCCAGGGAATTGGTCAAATGAAAGTAAAACCCCTCCCTATAATTCCTAATTGCCTTATTTCAAATTAATCAGAAGTTAAAGGGGCAATTGGTAGTTATTTAGCCATATTACAGTAATTACAGGTAGAGCATACTAACTTGTAGTTGAAAACCTGGTTGTATAGATGAAAAATAAAAAACAAATTTGGTATATATACAACTGCTTTAGTGCTGTTTTACCAATGTAAGTGAACCTGTAATGGACCTGTAAAGGGTACCCCCCCTCCACCAAATGATTATGCTATTACCCACAAATTAAGTTTTTTTCAAACACTGGAACAACTAAGCAACAACTAAACATAAGCTTACTGCTGCTGTTAAAGCTGTGCCTTGTGTTAGTTTCTGTATTGAGAGACATATCAATCAGTGTGGAAATTATAGCAGGTTCCAGTCCTGACCTTTTTGTTTATATTGGGATCATCAAATCTTATACGAGAAGCTGCATGAAATGAGAGCTCAGAGAGAGGCCATTAGTAGTGTATTGTTGAATTTATATTATTATCTTGTCTTGCAGTTAAAACACTGAGTTTAGTATACATGACTCTTTGATTCATAAGGCTGGACAAGGAAAATGATTTCCACCACAGCCAATATTTTTGTGAATAACCTTTTGTGACTTTGTCTGCTATGTGGGTTTTTGAGGAGTTAAGAGGAGTGACTAGGGGAGATGATACTGCTGATCAAGATGAATAGAATGAATAATTGGATGTGCAAAATAATAGAAGGGATTGGGGGGAACAATGAGGTGTAGTGGGAGAGGGTACTTCATCTCAAGACAAGCATGCAGGAAACTGAGCTCAACCACTACGATCCCGGCCCACCTCCCAAGGCCATTGTGAAGGAAGAGCCGAGGCTCAGATGTCATTGTATTTTCCTATAGCTCACCACGCGGAACTCATCTCGTCTCAAGTAACCTTCAGGTATTTTTCTATAGAAAGTAACACCACTTTACCATGCAGCAATGCTGTCTGATTGACAGTGTGTTATACAAACTAGCTCACGTTTTATTTTCAAATATAATGCAATAACTGACACTTTCGAAGTCATTTCAAAGGCTGTTCATGTTTCAACTACTAGTAAAGAGACCTATTAGTTAGAACCAGACAGTAACCAACCCTGGAGGCTGTAGGATCCGGTATGTAGGCCATCCCCTGTGCTGAGATGTAATCTCAGGTGGTTGTAGAGAGAGATGTTGATAAAAAAAAATGAATCACCTTCTCACATTGTTATAACAGCTGGTATAGTATATGCAAGTAGAACTAAATATGTAGATTTTGGCTAGCTGCACCTGTAGCTTTTCCACCTTTCAAACACCTGGTTCCCATTGATTGATCATTCCCACATGTGAGCTGCTCACTGGGCTTTTTTGATCTTTATATGTGCAGTTTTTTAATTACTTGTACCCATTCACAAAGGCTGAATCATCCATATTAAAACTGAACTCTATAATTTCCAATTTTAAGTGACACCTGTTGGTTAGAGCTCACAAGCTTAGATACATACATTTAATACAGTACTGTTATATGTTATTAAGTCATACAAGAAGATTGCTATTACTGTAGTTTTTTGTGGAGGCTTTCAGTGTGTACTACTGCATGCTAAATATCCCTTTTTGGATAATAAAAGTGAATCAATCTGAGCGAAGCTGCTATGAAAAGCAGGATGAGGTCATTGAACTGTCAGGCAATGCTGCATAATCTTTGTTCTCTTCACTCTCTGTCTCTTTTGTAACCTCACATCAGTGATTTCTTCATACACTGATAGAAAAGTACAATACCTGAAGCAACACATTTATCCATTAATACCTGCTCATGTCTGTCCACCAGTAATATTATGCTACCTGACATGCTGTGGTTAGGTATCAGGGCATTTATTATTAAGATGTTTGTTGAAGTTGAATTGGGAAGATTTAATGCAGAAATGAGTGTTTGTTTACATTGACTGAATTTGTGATTCTACTGGTTGCACTATCATCCAGACCTAAATAATTATATTATGTCGTGTATTATTATAGTCTATTGAATGCCTTTTAAACCTAATTAATTTCATTTCCGTCTTTAATTAGATTATCATATCTAAAAAGTAATGACAAATTCCCATTACAGTGTACCAGATTTAAAATTGCTTATATTTATCTGATTCATGGTCTTTAAAGATATTATTCAGTTTACAAGGATAAGCAACATATAGGAAAGCAGCAATTCTCCAGAATGTTTTGTGGCTTTTTAATGAATTGTCAGTTAATTTTCACCAATTAATTTTCTGTTGACAACAGTTGATTATTTGATAATTTCAGCAGTTCTATTGTCCCGCAATATAATGCATTTATATCTGTCTTAGTGACATTTATTTTTCTTTGTTCTAACCCTGTTCCTAAAGGGTTAAAACCAACAAACAAACAAACAACTGAAATGTACCTAGCATGGCCTTCTTGGCCATTTGAAAATCTAAGATAAAGACTAAAGGGGATTAATCCTGCATGAGTCTTAGGATGGGGAAATCAACATCATTTAAAATATGTGTGTATCTGTATTCTACAGAACGGCTTCTGCTGTAGTAAAGTTATATACTGTGCACTTGTAAGTATGTGATCAGTAACACATTATTTGCTGTTTTAGCTCTGTACTACAGCACAGTGGAATTGAAATGAAACAACGAGACTACAGCAATGACTTTCAGCTTTAATTTGTGTTGCTTTTGTTTACATGAGATGAATTGTCATGGAATTTAAGCACTTTTCATACATTTTCTCCCAGTTTTACTGGTTCTGAAAAAAAATTATTTATGAATCGATAGTATTAGATGTGTAATTTCAACATGACTGTGGATGTGCTCCAAAGGGAATGCTTGAGAGTATACATTATAGCACTACAGACCAGTGACATCTGAACAAATATTGATGTGACAATCAGGCTGAAAGTTTGAGGTGAAGTTTTCTGTCCTTCTCTTACCTTTATTTCTACCTGTCCTCCCCCAGGCTGCAGAAGTAAAAGGTGGTTTCTTCTCTCCCAGTGTCAGTATTAACCAAACTGAGGCATTCTTTGCATCTGCCACAACAGCTGCTCCTTTCTTGTGTGTTACTCTAATACTGGAGAAAACCACTCCACCATCTTCAGCACAAGGCACAGACCCCCTTTGAATTTCTTCATCCTTGCTTGAACTCTTGTCTCTCTCTTTTTCAGGTGCTGTTACGAGCGCAGATGAAACGCACCAGGCTGAATCACACCAGAACCTTGTGCCAAATCACTTTTGCTCAGTCAGTGCCGGACGTGCAAAACAGGTACGAAACGTTTAAAGAGGATTATCCCAGTGAAAATTAACGTTTTTGTATCTGCATTTTCTGCGGCAATTTCTTCAGCTGGTCTTCTCCTCATCCTTCATCTTTATGAAGTCTTTCCTTCACATTTGCCATAAAACTGTACAATATTCACTCACTCCTTATTAACTGAAAAGCTCTCTCTATCAATCTTTTGCAATCTGATCTAGTTGGACTGCTGCTCTCTCTCTCTCTCTCTTTCTCTCTCTCACTCTCACACTCACTCTCCCTCTGTCTATTTCTTCGCCCTCTCTCTCTCCCGCCCTCTCTCCTCTCTGTCTCTCCCTCCCTCCAGTGGTGTCACAGAAGCTGCCATTTGCAGCCTCCCTCCCTCCCTCTCTCTTTTCTCCTCCACTCTCTTGTTGTCTCTCTTCCTCCCTCCCACATCATGGCACTACCAGTTGACAGCAACTTGATGCACAGATGTATCATTCAGAACACAAGCTGACAATCCACCATTGTATTTCATCAGATGTTAATAAGAAGTAAATGGAAGCAACATTATGCAGATGAAAGGCTATCACAATGACTTCCCACATAAAATTAACAGCCCAGACTTTTCTGCCTTTTTTAGTCCATCTGCTCTGCTTTTACTCTAAGATAAGTCATGTTATCCTATCATTTACCTTCGTAGAAAAGAGCTAGTTAATGTGAGGTTATTTGTTTAGAATAAAGCAAATTCGCAGAGCCTTTGCAGCATCAGGTGAAAATATTGATTGTTGCACAGCCGTGACATGACCGGGGCAAATCTTCATGTATCTTTTTGACTGCCATAATGAAAGATTCTATGTGTGCTGTGCAGGGCAGAGTGTATCAATATAGCATACCGCCGGATGCTGTATCTCAGTGCAGACTGATGCCTTTCACACTTGTCACCAAAGACTAATCAACAACATTTCACCTGAGGATGTATGTCTGTGCTTGTGTGCATGTGTGTTTGACAATCTGGCAGTCTCGCCACACCAGGACTCCAGTGTCAGAGGAATTGAAACTGAAGTATGCCAATCACTCTTTTAGTCAGCTCTCTTATTTCATTATATTCTGTAACGCTGTTCTACATATAAAGTCTTCTACGAAAACACTGTTAACTCGCATGGAAGAGTTGTTTTCAGCGTTTACAGAGAATTATTGTCTTGATGTGTCACCATGCTTGTATCTCTAAAAGATTCTTCAGTGTCTCTGGTTTTTGCCTTCAGTTGTTGTCGTTGTGAGGAAGCTGTAGCTTTTTCTCCATTGCCACCACTGTGAAGTATATTATCGTTACCCTTGACAGCTTCAAAGTGTGACATTATCCTAAGAGCTGAGTGCCTGCTTCCCTTTTCTCACATCTTTTCAGAGAGACAGTCATCAGTCAAATGCTAAAAGAGTTGACAATTAGTAAAGGGGGGGAGTGAGAAGTTTCTAAATACAGCCATACTGGCTCAGCCCCAGCTTTATCACTAGTGATTCATCAGTGCAGGAACCCTCTCTCCTTTTTTTTCTCTCTCTGCACTCCTATTCTTTCTCCCTCGCAGCCTCTGATTTCAGACTTCTGAGGGTGATTTGCAATAGCCTGTGTGATCATCACCAGGCTATTGTGTTTGGCCGAGGACATCAACTAATGGAGCTCAAAGCGTCCTTTTCAAGCGCCTCTCGGTCTGTGTCGGCAACAGGTACCGTACCCGTTCCTGCACAATGTAAGGCTTTGACACCGTGGCGCTGCAAGCCTGTAGAACAGTAGATCACAAGGTTCACACATCCAGACTGTAAACCTTGTTATGTAACTGCACCATAATCACAGGTGGCAGCTCACATATCCTTTGCATGTGTGTGTCTAAATGAGAGAGGTTTTGCCTCCCAGGGAGATGGCTAAGTGGGATTTGCTGCCGCTTCCATGGCTACAGGTATAACGTATTTTCACTATTTTCAGACCAATAAGAACTGGTAGAAATGAAACAAAGAGAGAGAGAGAGACAAGAAGAGCAAGAGAGGCTGCTGGTCAACCAAAGGCTTTGGCAATACTAAAGCCATTGTAAACATGACTCATCAGAAAAACAGTGTGTTGTAAAAATGAAAAATGGAGATGAGAAGCAGTTAAAGAGTTAATGTAGGAATTAAATCTTTAATCTTGAAATTCTAATTTGATCTTGCTTGAATGGGCACATTGTAAATTATTGTATGCTAATAAATTAGTTTTGAACTAACACTACATGTGGAACTGTGCTCAATTGGCTCAAAAATCCTTCTAATCTGTCTTTTCAGGAGAATAATTCAAATTATTAACTAAAAAACTAAAAAAATAAATAATTAATTGATTGATGCATGAAATTATGCAACCCTTAGCCATAGTTTAACTGACAGAAAATCCCCAAAATATATGTATATGGGATGTTTGAAATACAGACTTAATGTGGAAATGGGAAAAAGGAGTTTCATACTGAGGTCATAAACGCAGATGAGCAGAGAAAATGATGTAAAATGAGAGTTGGAGATAGTGTGATCTCTCCGCTCCTGCCAGTTATGCAGAAAGGTGTAATTTGCATTAATCAGAAGAGCTCTAAGAATAAACTTTTCACAATCTTTCTGGTGATAAGGATTGTGGCCTTTAATCTTTTCAATGACGCTCGCCTAAGGCAGACACTGCACAGGAGCTCTGTTGACTCATTGCTGCTGACAGCTCAATCTCTCTCCATTATAATCAAGAAATGGCATCTAAAGGGTTTTGACACACAAAGGGAAATGCATATGAAATATGTGCTGTGTTAGTAATGTTTAAAGTTAATCAGCATGTGTATTTTCTTAATTTAGGTAAAGATTAATTTGGGGAGGTATTTGAAAGTGATAGATTAGCCTAAAAGATTGGATGTGACTTTGGTCACTCTCATTTATTGTACCTTATTAATGATTGTTAATACATTTATATTGAAGTATTTGATAAATAAAAACTACCCTCTGTCATTTTGATTCTTTAAAACCACAGCTACATACTGTCACTGAACCTTCCTTTGCCTCTTTACCTCTCATCTTAACAAGTCATTTTGTCCCACACTAATGTGTCTTTTTATTGTGTGGAAGCTCAGACGAGCTCTGGTCTTTCCCCCTCCCTCCCTCCCTCGGCTTGTCACTAAGTACTCCAATTACATTATTCTCTGAGACTTCTGTCTGATGCAGCTATTTCAGGCTTCGGAGCCATTCCTGTTCATTTCATTTAGCAACTTCATTTCTTGTCAGCAGGGATTAGGAATGTGATATTACTGTATACACACTGGCTTAAATAGACTTCTTGTTCTTTGGCCTAGCTGGCTGTTGTTTAGCGTGTAGTATGTTTTGGAGTGTGTTGGGGGGTTGGACAGTGGAAAATAACATCTTACTCAAACTTAAAAACTGCCCAGGAGGGTTTTATAAAAGTTTCTGTGTTCTTTCATTTAGAGCTGATGTTTTTCATATCATTGCCACATAAAGTGGTTTTACATAGACTATGATGCTGAGTGGCTGCTAGTAGTGATGCCCACAGCAAGTTCCAATTTTGCAGAAACATATATAATAAAGTACACATATTGTTTATGTTCACATACAAACCTTTTGTTGTGCATCAGTGTGATGCAGTTTCATGTCTGCTATTGTAGTTTTATAAACTTCACTGCCCAGCCTGATCATAAAGGCAGGACTAATTGGGCATATAAAGCAGTTTGTGGGGCTGAGATCAGTTAGAATTGCATAAAAATGAACAAAACAGACCTGTCACGGACACTATCACCAACATGTGGCTGCTAGACATTAGGGTCAATGCAAAACCACTGAATGTTCTGTCTACTGCTTATCCCCTGACACCTTAAGGAAGCATTAGGAAATAGAAAAATAAACCCTTGTCAAGTTTGTTTGCCAGATCCACAGTTGATTACCAGCCAGGTTTGATACTGTGAAGATGGATTTTTTCAAGAAAACAACACCATAGTAGACATTCCACAACACCGACTACACTATTACAGGAGCCATGGCATGTTAGGACAGAGACCGTTAATGCTTTTACAGTACATAAGGAAAAAAAATAATATCCAGGAAATGGACAATGATGGCGGTTTGATCTGATGGCCTCTCAACTACACCTTATAACATCACTCATATCTTATCCTACACTCATGCGATGTATCCTCCATTCTGCTTTGACTTAGGTAATAGGATAACCAAGGAATAACAGGCAATGTCTTTGATTGGCTTGCAGGTGTTCATTA
The DNA here is from genome assembly GCF_004354835.1 of Perca flavescens. Taxonomy (NCBI): domain Eukaryota; kingdom Metazoa; phylum Chordata; class Actinopteri; order Perciformes; family Percidae; genus Perca; species Perca flavescens. The sequence continues at coordinate 17,562,103 of NC_041351.1, read as the reverse complement.
AAATAGTATATCAGGACACTTTCAACATACAGCATATTACAAATCACTGTAAGCTGCTGGAACCAGAGCAATAATTCTTAACTCACTTGTGAAAATAATGAATTTCAATAAACTTAGCAAAAAGTAATTAATAGAAAACTGCCATGTGACTGCCATGATCACTGAGGCATAAATGTAACCTTGTTAGCCACCGTTGTATAAGCATTTATGCCTCATTATACAATAACCGCTGTAGTTGTTTAGATCAATGAAGTTTTCACTGTCCAACTGGCTACAATTTAATAAACACATTCATGCGCTAATGATGCTGATTTGTGGTGGCCAGTGACACAAGGGTGTGTGACAGCAACATTAGCACACTCAAACTTTTATTTGAGAGTGTGTAGTTATGGTTATGTGTTATTATTGAAATTGAGTCAGTGTAAGACATTGTCTTCGCTTTCTGAATCATTCAGGTTTTTAAATTACCTAATGAATGTCAGATAGAAAAAATATTTCCATATAGAATAGAAAACAATTATATACTTTTTACCTAGCTCCAAACTTGCATTCTAGCTTTTCACAAGAGTTTCATTACCTAATGTGCTGTGCGTTGCAATGCTGGGGGCGGCAGTTGGGTGGCTATGGTTTACCGTGTCCTCACCTTGACAGCATACTGAGAAAAGATCCTGTCTGCCTTTCCACTGATACCCTGGGGGTGAGAAAATTAATCGGCTCAGGATCCAGTGTCCTTACAGCCACATCTCCCTCCACTAACCCTGACCTCTGCCCAAACGACAGAGCATCCCTGTAGTGATCAAACGCTCTTGTCTCTCTTCAGCATTTGAGGAAGTACATTTAGTAGAGTCCTCTACTTCATTACAGTTTTGAGGCACTATACTATACTGAAGAATTTCCTTTTTACAACATGTTCTACTTGTATGCCACATCATTTCAGATGCAAATATTTTACATTTTACTCCTCTACATTTATCTGAGAGCTACGTACTCTGCATATTTAAGATTTTATATAGAAAACATTATGATCGTGCCACTGACCAACAAAAACCTGGTCTAAAGTCAATAGTGCAGCATTTCATTGTTATTTTAACAGCAAATTAGTCAAATGTGCCTAGGCGTATGCACAGCGCGCGCACACTATGCTTGTTACATACACATACAGGGAAGGGCAGCAGCACACAAACATGCAAAAGATTACAAATACAAATATTATGGTGCAAATCCACCATCATAATAGCAATGTGCCAAGGTACAAACGTGCCTGGCTTTTAAAGGGAATGGGAGATGACACTGATTGGTTTATTGCATGTTGAGCCCAAAACACACCTATGAATTAATAAAGACCCAATGAAGTACAACCCTTTTGAACCATGCGCCCGGCACACTGACCCTTTTTTCCATCGCCAAACTAGCAAAGGTGGATTTGAACACATCCTAAATGCACCTGCGCCATGTGCTTCACGCCGTGCACTTAGATCGTTAAACTAGGGCCCTTAATGTCTGTGAGAAAACTTAGGTTATTTGTTTTTATTTAAGTCATAGTGAGCTTCAACACAATGTTACTACTAAATGAGGTAATGTTTAGACGTAGAGATGGCCGATCACCTGATGTTCCGCTTGTGCCTCCTCTTTCCTGGGTGACTCTGTGTCTTGGCGCAGTTCATTATAACAGATGCTGTCACTCATGACACAAATTAAACCTCTCTGCTGAACAGATTATGTATTCAGGCGCTCTCGGACTCCCTTTGTGTTTTCATAGCTGATATTTTTAGAGCTGGTTTCACACAGCAAAAAAAACTCCGAAACATCAAGCTCATTTATTTTATGCAGGCACGACCACCTGTATAGAGGACTACTTGTTAATCATCCAGTAAAAGACTAACAGAGGGTGTTTTATCATTATGAATAAAGCCTTGTCCATCTTTAGAGCAAAGAAAATGGGGGAATGGACATACAAAAATGACATGTAGTTCTAATTAAACTGGTTGATATTCTATGAAATCCCCTGCATTTCTTGCAAATTAGCTCACTTTAAATGGCAGAACGAGGACAGGGAGAGCAGTTCAGAGTCAGCAGGAACAACGTGATTTCATCCGAGCTACTGTATGTGTTCCCTTGTCTCTCTGTTCCTCTAACCTTGATGGCTCAACTACAATGTGATTGGACAGTTCCTGTGGTTCACTCAAAGTTAGAACAAAGAAGGGGACTGGTCACAGCATTGTGCTCAGGACATTAAATCAAACAAAGTCATACCAAGCCAAAAAAACAGATCCCATCTTGTCATGTAGTACAGAGACGGTAGGATGATGATGACAAGTTCATACCACTCTCTGTTTGTATGTGTGTCTCATTGTCCATTGCGTAAGCCAAAGGTTAATTGAAGCCCACTTGAGTAGTCTTAAAGAATCACTGTAGAACATCAATGTACTTGTTTTCCATGTATTTGTCTGTGTGGGTGTTTGTTAGAACTTGTCTTCTTGTTCCAAGCTCCTTTCAGGTTTGCATGTATGTGTGCCCAGGAGAGAGTGCACACTGAGCTATTTGTAGCAGGTCTGGCTCCCTGGGAACCCATCCTCCATCTGTCAATTCCACACAGCCGAGCCCAGCGAAGCCCTGATTTTACCCACAATTTACCAGCAGCTGACCCTTTTTCTCAGTGGCATCACAGACCCCATTATTTCTAAGCATCGCTCTCTACTTTATCTTTGCTTTCTCACTTACACTGTCTGCTTTACTCTCTTTCCTGCCGACATACACACTCATAAAGACCTATCTTTACTCTCTGTATGCTTTTTCACACACTCAGGCACAGTCGCTGTCACACCTACACACACTCGTCTGTAATGTCACTAGAATAGACACAAGAGACAAACAGCAGATGCATGCTAAATGGCAAAGAGATGTAATCACATGCTTTAAATGCTGTGCAGTACTCAAGGTTGAACAAAGGTTCAGAAGTGTGCTGTGGTAACACTGGTATGTTGAAATGCTGAAAAATAGGCCTGTGGCCTTGGAAAAATTAATTAACCATTGGGGCATATGGTGCTTTTTACAGGCATATGGTGAGATGCCACTTTCCCCTTTAGCTTTGGGCTTTTTTGGAGAGAGCTACAAGATGCCATTCATAAGACTGGACTGAGAAGCTCTTCTTTACACATGAGAGCTGGAGTAAAGAGGACATGCCAGGACCATGTACTGTATTTATTTAAAGGGCTCTACTGGGGTTTTTACATCTTTCAAACCATTCATTGGAAATGGCATACTGTACTGCTGCTTCCTTTTGGGCAGCATTGGTTTCCATTCATATAATATATTAATAATTAATAATAATTAATATATATAATATTAATTAATAATATGACAATCAAACTTGGAGAGACATGCTACTTGCTTAAGATCTATATCAATGTATAGTTCATTACATCACTGTAATTGTATTGGTAAAAGTACATTTGTGTTATAATGTAGTTGCAAACCATGGACTTTTTGAAAACTGCACCCATCGGTGGGTTCAAGGACACTTAGAAATCAAGAATAACAGATTTGGGTGGCAAAAAAGAAAATATATTTTTCTTTTTACCAGGTTTATATTGGCTAATTGTTTGTCTGGGTTTCATTATCTGACATTATAACTTGTGAATGATTTTTGAATGCAGTCTCAAGTTTCTTTGATGTTGGAGCATCTTTAAATGCACCAACCAGAGGATTTTGTTGCCCAAATAAATTATATATTATGGCAGTTTTACGTGTATTCAGTTTTCTGGATTAAACCATTATTCCCTTGGAGAACTCTTTCCTTTCCTAGATCAAGATTGACATCCAATCACTTTTTTTCATCTTTTAAAAGCAACTCGACCTTTGCATGCACATTCATATCTGCATCTCTATATAAAAAGAAACCATTTTTATAACCAAGGGTTATATATATATATATATATAGTTATTCCCAACTCTGACATTTTTTTCAGGTTGGGTCCAGTGTTCTGAGGCAGTAGGCTGATAGCAAGGCCAAAGCAGGGCAGTTGTGTCAGCTTTATTCTCTGCTGAGGCTTTACACTAAGTCACTGCATCCGATCCCGCAGCATGGCGCTCAATGGCCCAGTTCACCGGCTTCAAAGGCCAAACATTTCTCCCATTGTTCCGTTGAGAGAGGCTGGATTTAAAGGGATGGCTGTGGAAGGGGATGATGTTCAGCAATTTTTGTTTTTAGGCTGCTACTCTTTAAAAGGGTAAAGTTCATCAGAATGTTTTGTCAATTGTCACTGATGGCAAAGTCCATGTAGCTATATGTGCATGTTCGGGTGTCACTCACCCAAGGTAACCCACTGGAATTCACTTTGGCTGTGTGTGAGATTAAGCTTATTGAGTTGCTGTCCCTTTTTAACAGCTCTCACTATGGGCGCGTGGATGAGAAGTGAGAAATAGACTGAGGCTGTGTGAAATTATTAAAAGTCAGCCCTCATTTTAGTTGTTGGAATCACAGAGAGCATACAAACTCTGTCTAAGAGTCATATTTTAATTACAGCTATGGTAGTAGAGAAATCAGAATAGTACCTGCTATTTATAATACCATCAATCATCATTCTCAGTGTGTTTTGCCTTTTTCTGTTTGTGATTTTTGCCAAATTCCGACTTTCTATCAGTTGTTAAATTCATAGTTTTAACTTAATAGTCCATGTGACACTTGGCGAGTGACATTAGTCCTTTGGAATTAAGCCTGTAGTAGACAAACTGAAGATATAGCTATGCAATACAAAAAAAGATCTAGATCTATGGCAAAAAATGTATTCCCTTTAAGCAACAGGAGACTTCTTTGCCTTTATCTTTCTTATATATGTTCTGACCATGTATAAGGTATAAAGTTTTGTTTTTCAAATGCAAGAAAGTATAAGCAAAGACAGCCATCTAACATTTTAGACAGCCATAATCTATTCACAAATCTTTACATGCAAATAGTGAATTAACGTTGCATGTTTAATATGATATAATATGAACTTAATTTGGACTTGAGGTGTCGTACTTTTTAAAATTTTGATGGGGAGAGGACTCATTCTTGTGCTGAAGAGTTTTATTTCTCTGGAGACCTCAGAGATGGAGCACCCAAACTTATGTAACATTTAGCTTTAGTGCATCTAATCCTCTGGCATTAAAGCCTAAAGCTGTGCGTCCGCTCATAACATTATCCAACTTAGGAGACACGTTGATGGGGTCCTCTCATTACAGCAATGAGCCTCCTGAGTGAGTCCTCATGTCACCATTAGGTTCAGACCCGCAGCACCATGAAAGAAGAGGTGCAAACTGACAGCCACCACTCTTCTCTATTACACTGATGGGGAGAGGCTCTTATTAACCCAACAATGCACACGTCAGGAAGACTAGGAACAGAGAACACCCTCTGAGCTTTTGTCTCACCTGTAACTCCATCTCACCCCTTCTAAGCTCATCACCCATTTGCATATCTGACAAATTGATGTTGGATTCTTTTCAAGTTAACGAGTAATCACAACTCAGTAACTGTTGTTTTTCTGAACTACTGGGCCTAGATCAGTCCTAAAGTCATACATTATGGCTCTGTTTACAGTGGATTTCAGTTCCAAGGCATATTCATGAAGCACAAAGTCTTGAGTAGTAAAGTAGTACATTCATTGTATCAATGTAAATGGTAAAATAAAAAAACTAAAAAAAGAAGTCTTAATTTTATTTCTGATGCAAATTTCAACGTTTTGTGGTCACCATAATATTCCACACCACATATAATCATAATTAAGTATCTTATTAATCTTGAAGTGACACTTGTCTGCTAATTATACAGTATCCACAAGACTCAAAGCCTTTGCTAAAGTTAGATCTTTTATTAGACAGCAAAGTTTTTCAAAATTAGACAAAGTTTTATTAGACAGCAGTTACTGTAAGCACACACATACGTCTATATAGTAAATGAACAAATGGATATAGTTATTACAATGAGCTATCAAATGTGGATTTTAAGAATGATTATAGGTCTACGTAGCTCAATTAATTAATGTTTATTACTTCTGGTCATTGTCTTACGCACTGATGCAGCTGCATCATACCAGAAAAACAAATCCATATCTCTCTCCTTTAGTTTTTGAGTGTCCTTTTTGTGTTGGGGTGCTACTTAGCTGCAGCACACTCTCTGACCATAGTGTCCTAACACTGCAGGATTATTCACTGTGTTGCATCAGAGCTTCACAAGGCAACAACAGTTAGAGGACAGGAAGATCCCAAGTAGAGATGCTTCATGCTCTCATTTTGGAGGACTTAATTTATTTTTGGCTCATTTGCCACACATAAGAACTCAAGTGGCTGTGCCAAAAGCACTGCACAGTAACCTCAATGGCCTGGCCATTAATGAATGACGAATAGAGCTTGCTCTACCATGAAGTGCGTGTCATTGTGGTAAATTACTATCATCATTTGTGTTGACTTGGTACATGTAAGGAATCAGACCTGAAACGTATGATCTTCAACATATTTAAGTCATTTTCTGTTTTGTTAACACAATAGCGATTCAGCCTACAGTTAGTTCGTTAAAGCATTGTTTTGTAATACCCAGTCAGTTTGCATAAGCGGTGATCGTTATACCTGGATACCATATCGATATACCAGTTTGTTTGTCAAGTGATCTCTGGGAATTGTAGTACAAAAACACTACAGCAAAACTGGCGCTTGAAGCCCACATAATCAACAATTTCTCATTCAATTTCATATCATATAAATATGCTCTGAATCCACTGCATATATTTTGCAAACAGTTTCATAACAATTTCACTTTCCACGCTGATGCTGAAACATGTCCAACAACAGCTATCTTAGCAGCCAGGAAACTGAGCGTTTAATCTTTCAGCAACTGGAAACGATCCCCTAATTACTGTAATTGGCTGGTGAGGAGGCGGGTGTGGTGGCATGGATGTGGATGAGCCATGGTTGCACTCTGATCACCAGCCTCTGACTGTCCTCTGAGCACCATCGCTTTGGCTGCTTTATCAACTCTGACCACTCTATCCTCCTGGATTGTGTTCACCAATTTGCTCTTCACCTCCACCCGCCCCCACGCTAAATCGATGATTGATTTTGTCGATGCACATTGGGATTTGGAAGGGAACAGGCTAAAATCCAACCCATTAATTAACCACTTAATCAGTATGAAATAATGTCACAGCTGTCTTCCCTTGCAGTCTTATGGTGCTGTTGGAATTTATACAGATCAATACAAGAAGGGTCTCTATTTATATCACGTCTGTTTCCATTATTAACTAGTCCAGTTGTCTAATAATTGTTTCCGGAACTGACACAATCGGTCACGTCCATTTCGCCCCAGATATTTTGATATTTAGATGCACTGAGTACCAACTCTTTTCAACTGGGATGAGAAAACAGAACAGGAGGAGATCAAATTGAAGGAATAAGGCAATGCTCCAAGCTAGAAGTGTCTTTATACACAACATTGCTTCAGTCAAAACTTCTTTTGAACGTGGCCGGGTTGACTCAGTGGGTAGAGCAGGCGCACATATACTTTGAGGATTATGCCTCAACGCAGAGGTCCAGGGTTCCAGTCTGACCTGTGACGATTTCCTTCATGTCTTCCCCCTTTCTCACATAGCTGTCCTATCGATTAAAGGTGGAAAGGCCCCAAAAAATAATCTTTAAAAAAAAAAAAAAAGTTCTTTTGAACCAAAGAGATTTTATTAACCAAGACAGTTTGGGAAGTAACTGAGGTGGGAGAAGTGTGAAGTAGAGCCAACAGTATGGTGCTGTCAGTCGGGCTTAGTGTCAGGGCCTGTACCAACGGTGCTGAACTGGTGTCACAGGGAGTCTCCAAGGCAGTGCACCAGCAGAGCGCTGACACTCAAAGGACATGCAACCTTTTACCAACAGTCACCCTGGACTGCTCTCCCTGCTGGACCTCTCAGGAGTACTCATTTACATCTTATTAACAATCTTGTTTATACATCAGTGTACTGTGTACAAAGCAGTCAAGTGCAGTATCATCACAGTTGTTTTAACATTAGCAAGGCCGTTGTGACATTAAGCCCTTTCGATACTCTCTTCGATACTTTTTTTTTGCAAAATTCAACAACGATGGCGAAGGAAATCCATTACAGAACTGTTAACGAAACTCTTTAGACAGAGTCCTCACGAGACCATGATGCAATGCCAAAAAGACATTTTATGTTCAGTACTCTCAGCTTTTCTCAACTGAAAAATGTCTCACTCCAGTACATGTAATTGCTCTCTCCACCTGCTTTACACATGTAAGCCTCAGCTGAATGCAGCCAGTTCACACCCAGTCACTGGAGGTTTCTGAGAGACACTGGGAAATGTAGGAACACAGTAATTCAAGATGAAGTAGACAAGGTTGAGGAGAATAGTTCACATCAGTGATATAAATTAAAAGGCAAACATAAGAAGACACCGTGGCATTTTGGTTACATTAATGCATTGCTTGACAGCTGCTCATGCTCATCATTCTGAGGGACTTACCTTTATGGCCAAAATTTGTTTGGATTAAATAGTGTCTGGGATGGCAATGTCTGTCGGGCAGACTGAAATATCTCAACAACTATATAATGGATCACCATGGAATTTGGTACAAATGTTCAGGGTGCCCAGAGGATGAATCCTAACGACTATTTCACCCCAGTTTGATAACACACAAAAAATACATTACTACTGATATCTGAATTTATTTTAAACCATGTGTTTTATCTGGCACCGGTCTATCTGAGGATTCAAAAAAGAACTTTCATGCAGTAACGCTATCTGCTCTCATAATAATCAGAGGCCCAATTTGTGTAGTTCATTTGTCTGTCTAAGTCCTCGGTATTCCTCCCGGCCTTTTCTACAGGGAACATCTAATCAGCTCCTGTGTAATTGGAGCTGTGTTAAGATGATCTGCAGGAGTAGGACGTCTGCTCTAGTCACACACACACACACACACACACACACACACACACACACACACAACACACACACACATACACACACATTGTGAACTGTAGCGCTCTGGCAAGAGCAATTATTTCTTCAACATTGGTACCTTTGGTTACAATAGAAAACGGCATGTCCACAGGGAGTTGTGAACTCTAATAAGATGCTGTACATGCTCACACTTTTTTACCTTATAACCTTTAAAAGAATGCATACCGGTAATTATATAGACTTTGTGGTCTGTCTAATGGGTTTATCGGTGGCCACAGAGGAGGTTTGTGTCCTGTCCTGTCAACTTGACTGGATTTGGGGAGTGGAGAAGATTTATAATGTACTATTTCTGACAAACTGATGCAAACTGTTTAAAATGTTATATATGTTTTTGCCTATAGCATAAATATGATTTTTGTTTTTGTACTGTATTTATTAAGTGGAGGTTTCATGCAGCTTATTTGTGGAGGACAAAAAAGCAAAATCCTTTTCCAATGTCTTGGTGATATAAACTGGAAATCAGTCAACCGCTGGTTGAATGGAGTCTTTGAGGAGCTTTTGGATTCGTTTAGCACTATCACCAAGCTCTGGGTCTGTTGGGCAGTCAACCAATTTCCCTTTACTGTGTCAGACAGGTGTCATTTTTTACCAGTTTCCTTCCTTTTTTAAAACATTTAAAATGGCACGTCACTTTGTGTTTGTTCTTGTATTCTCCCTGAGGAATGATAAAGTGCTCTGTGCTTTTATAGACCTCAGCACTGCTGAGCGTGCGGCTGTCCAGAAATGTAACTACTGCACTGTCAAAGAAGTGAGCGTCCCAAAGTACAACAAGACTTTCAGTATTTTGCAGGGTCAGTATGGAGTGCCTTCTTCTCCAGCCACCCTGGCATTAAATCAAAGCTTTCAGACTACATCTCTGCATCACAGCTATGCTCCATTTTAGTGTCATCAAGGTTGATTCAAGTGTTATAACTAACCAGGAAGGATTCATTTGAGCCTATTTGTCATGATAGTTTTCAATTTATAGCCGAAACAGGGGATTATAGCTATAACAGCAGTGGTGGAATAGAGTAAGCACAGGTAAACATTCCCAGTTCCTTCTTGTTCTGTTTTTGATTGCAAAACATTGCCCACATTTGCCATCTGCTTCCTTGACGCCTGTTGTCTTTTTATGGATGCTGATTACCTCAGCCAATGGCTAAATGCAGTTTCAAGCAGACATCTCATCAAATTGCAATTAAAGTTGGGTACAGTCGCTATAACACTGATAAGGTGTTTCTGTCTGCCAGTTATAAAAAGGGCATTTCAGTTCAATTTCAGCTAAAGATCTGAAGTCTGATCTAAAAGATCTGCATAGAACTGAGGAAAAACCGAGATGTGCAGTGGCTGCTACAGCTACTTTGTACTTCATATATTAAAATACTACTCTCATGTTGTAGTAATTGATTAAAATTCCCACTTATGTCATACCATCAATATTTTTTTCTGCTGAACGAGACAAAACTCCATCAATGCTGTGTATGGATCTGTGAATAGGCTCACAGCTGCTGAACAGGATTAGTCCTCTACTCCAGCTCTTGTCCATTTCTTTCCAATCGAGCAATCTAATCTTATTACTTCGCTAATTAACTGCAGCCGCTGGTATTTGTAGTATCTAGGTCAGCCTGGCATCCCCATGACCTGTGTGGACTGGCTGGATGTCTGTGGTTATACACTAACTCTAAGTAATAATCTGTGACATTTAGATGTAAGTGCTTTGCTCCTGTCGGTTAATGACTGATACATCTCACTAGTGATTCAACCTACAAGTATTATCAGTCCATAAAAGCATTTACTAAAACAAAATCCTTTGGTACACAGGAAGTGATTTGTTTGACCACACTGGTTGACAAGTGATCTTTGGGGGGATGGTGTGAAAAACCCCGACAGGTATTAGCAACAAAGACGTTTCCAAAATTAAGATTAAACACGACCCATTGATTAAGATGTTGATTGTTAGCAATTGGAAATTAAAGATTTTTTTTAGGAATTAATTTGCTATAAGCAATGTTTTTACTGCCATTTAAAGGAAGCAGTGACCTTCAGGAGGACATGTCTTTTCAGACAGCTCAAAGGCAGTCTTTAGAGTGATGTGAAGTGACAGGAAGGATCAGACAGGCAAACACTCAGTCCAAAAACTTTCAACTGACAAACTGTACCAGTCTATTAAAGTCACAATAATGTGAAAGAAATCACGACTTTATCTTTTGTCTACTAACAAACCAATTTATTCAGCAATAAGTGCTTGTGTAGTTGTGGCTGTTCACTATGAAAGAAGATTTTTATAATGTGGTCCAGGTTGCATCCTGATGGTTGGAATAAATTAGTTTTGAAGATTGCAGATTTTTTGACAGTTACAGATACTGTATAATTGAATTAAGTATTTATGAGATTTCATTTTTTACTTTTATTTTTAAGCATAACACATTTCATTAGTGGTTTATTCCTCAAAAGCTGAAAAACGTTCTTCTTAATAACACATGGCTTAAATACGTAGTGCTTTTTAACTCTCAATATTAATGAATCTATGTTCAGAGTTATTTTTATTCTCCTGTCTATAAATAAGCCTCAAACTGCCCTTTGCACTGTGTCGGAAGCCCTATTTTTGTTGCACGTGTGTGTAGATACTATACTGTAGGCACTGTAAAATGCTGACCTTGTTGTCACACTGCAAGAAACATGATCAATAGGTTTTTTCCTGCTCATTAGAGCTCCGTTACCTCATTTTTTTTAAACTGTATGACCTGAGCAATTTGTTATTGTTATATAAAATAAATAGCCAATTTAAAAGAATCAAACATATATAATTTGGCTGTTCAGAACTTTAATCTACAAAATACAACATGGATACAATGAAAAGGAATCTGATTCTGATTGAAATAGCGAGCTGTGAATTGTATTAGTCTTCCTACTCATGGTGACTGTTTTCTCAACCACGCTCTCTTTGTCTGCTCTCTCAGTGCTGTGCAATCACACTCCAAATGAATCATCTGCCACTCTGAGTGCATTGTTTCTGACCAGGTCACCTGCTCCACCGGCACCGGTTCTGTACCAACCTAAACCCTCAGCTGAACCTCATCTCTACCACCGTCATTCTCTGAGTTTGCACTCTTTGCACCTCTCTCTGTTTAAAAAAATGGATCACTCCACAGGGGAAGAACAACAAACAAGACTCCCATTTCTATCAGAGCAGACACACACACACACACACACACACACACACACACACACACACACAGCAATGACAGAGTGAAAGGCTTTCGTAAATGTGACACCCAAAAAGAAAAAGCTAACAAAGACAGATAAGCAATGGAAGCGGGTTTGCTTCTGTTGAGGAGAATGACTAATGAATATGTAATGCTTCTTCCACATTTAGATCCAGTGAAAATTAGAGATGTTCCGATGTAATTTTTTACTTCCCTATATTGATTCTAATACCTGAACTTGCGTATTGGCCGATACCGAGAACCAATATATATATATATATATATATATATATATATTTAATTTATTTTTTTATATACTTTTTAACAGCTGTATAACCACCTCTAGTTACACTCTCCGCTAGCAGACAAAAACTGGAATTCAATTTCCGGGTTGGTCTACTAGCCGCATGGATAGGGGAAAGTGTTGTGATGTTTTTATCCTGGTAAACCTTCTACTTTTTCTGAGGCTAAATAATTTGTTGTAGGATCGGTGCATAGACTCGCGTACTTGATACCAATACCAGCATTTTACTCAGTATCGTAACAACTCTGTTGACCAGGTAATGAAAAGTATTTAAGTCATCACTGATATGCCTACATTTCTTCCCATTCCCCTAAAATGATGTTGTGTTTTGAGCCACAAATGAATTGTCTTTTTCATCAAACACACCTTTAGTCACACACACACACACACACACACACACACACACACACACACACACACACACACACACACAAATGATTTACCAAGAGCGTTGTAGTTATTCTAAAATTAGATTAGCACATCATTATCCCTCCCTCGTAACAAGGCATATGTAAAGGATGTGCAGAAGATCACACTTTGTGACCTGTGATAATTAATTTTAACTTCTAGATGATCCCTGACGCCTTGGAAGCGAAAGCATGACTGCTTAGGAGTAACTGCAGCACTGAGCATGCCTGACATTAGTTTGGTATGTGTGTGCGCGCATGTTTGTGTGTATGTAGGAATGCATGCATGCACTAGTCTGAATGTCTATGTACCTGTTGTTATGCCTGATTGTGCAACAGTCTTTGCATCTGCCTCTGTGCATGCATTGTGGCTGTGTTTGCCATTGTGGATGCAGACTGATCCTGATGGAGCCTGAACTCTTTATTCTCTAAAGGAGATTCCAGCTCTGGTTACCACACTGACCATGCAACGCCGGTCACCTGAAACCTTAGCACCTACAGCCACCTACAACCAGTAGGCCTCATTTGTCACTTTCACCACGCAGCTTTGCATGTAGATAAATGGTACACTCTTCTATCTTCTGCCTAAATGTATATATTAAAGTTTACATGGTGACTCATCAGTAACTGCTGCAAACAGATAATGTTTATTATTTCACATTTTGGAATCAGAATTGGAATAAAACTCATGAAATCATGAAAGATTTGCTTTCTGTCTTACAATAGGGGAAAATGCACCTGACATACAGTTAAATTAGACATGTAACATTTAGAAATCAAAAATATGCATTAAACATGCATAATCATGCAGCCTATCACATTGCATGAAGCAGTTCCCACCCACAGTTTTTTCCACCAACTACAAAGAGGAAGGTTGTGTTTCTTGTCCTGGCTGCCACTGGCTAACCTTTTTCCATTTTTGCCTGATGAGGCTGGTGCTGGCTGGGCCTTTCACTGAAACCATCTCCTCACTTTCACTGCGCAGTGCTGAGACACTCTGGCTCTCTGCCCTGCCGGCCTTCTCCTCCTCCTGCCGCCTTGCTTTGTCTCTGACCGCCCCACCTGCCTCAAACCCAACCCCCAGCACCCCCCACCCACTCAACAGCGCTTCATCCAGCGAAGATGTAAACTAAGCTAGCTCAACACCAACACACCCTTCTCCATTATTCATCTTCCCCCTTTAATGAGTTTTCCATCCACCTTCATGCATCTACCACAATTAAAAGAAACAATTATTGTGTTAGATCACTTTAATTTCATGTTATCAAAGTACTACATAGTACAAATGCATCTATTCTGCAATAAGTACTTGCCTGTGTGTAAAGTAGGAAAACAAGTGAGGAGGAACTGAACAATGGACTGGAAAATAGAAAATGAGTTAACCTTTTTTAGCAGATAGGGTGCCCTAAAACCACGTAGAATGCAAGGTGCAATTGATTTGTCTTTCACACTCATTTATCTCTTGAAACAAATTCTATTTAGCCAAGAGTTTGCTTACAAACCTGTGTTCTTCAAAGTGTGCCAGCGGGAAGTGTAACATTCCCAGTAGTCTGATCACATTTTGTGGAAATTAATTTGATAATGAATCCTCTGCAATGACCCTCTTTTCCTTTTACACTAAAGAGCTGTCTAGGCTTTCACTGTCGTGCCAGGCCAAAAGATCGTGTGTCAGTCACACAGATAATATGTTTGTTTACATACCATGATCATGAAAAGAAGGCCAGTTAAATATTTGATGTCTTCGAGTTACCCAGGAACAGTCACCCTGTGACCCAACACTAGAGTTGGACCTCGGCAAATCCAGTCATTGTTAAACACCTCTACAGAGCACTGACTCACATTTGTGGGCACATGACTCTGGTTGGCAAATAATATAAAGCGCTCTCAGGCTTTGTGCTTTCTCTGTATAAGACACAATGATGACTCTCAGCAACAAGTAGCCTCAACGTATTCAGTTTCAGATGTTCTGCTATAGTATGTGAGGTGATTATAAAAAAACTGTAAGAACCCAGAGCCCATAGGGTGACAGTTTTTCACAAAATTCTCAAAATGTTTGATGTCTTGCATTGTCAGTCAAGGTCATCGTAAGATAACAGTCGCCCCATCGCCCCTGACCTCACTTTGACACACTTGCATACGCTTCGCACGCTTCCCGCGTAGCATCCCAGTGGACAGAGTTTAATCAAGCATGCATCAGCACTCGTCCGCGGCCGGCCTCTACACTGCAGGCATTCAGTAATACTTGCTACACTACTCGAGTCAACCCACACACACACACCTCAGTCGTCCTCCTCTAGGCTCAGAGTACTGTAGCTACTCCGTGAGCTGAGACAATGTGAAACGTACAGTCCAAACAAAAGGCGAGAGAAAGACAGAGTGACTAGGACAGGAGTGAGCAAGAGAGCTGGAAATGAGACAAATGTCTGCGGCTACACAAAAGGGCAATTAAACACTTATTCATGAAAGACCATGTCATCTTTTTATTGTCTATATTTTGTCACACTTTAAATGAAAATATCTAATCATTGTCTATGTTTTCAGTTACTCCTGACTTCCAAGGTAACTCAAACAACAAATTAGGTAAAACAGTTTTATATTATCATCATTTTAATATGCTCTGATGAACCTATGGTGTTGCCTGTTGGACCCGAGATGGACACAAGCAAGATGTTCTAAACATCTATATTTTTGAGTGTTTTATTTATGCAGATGAAACTCTCAAAAAGATGAAATTGAAATGGAAAACTCCTATGAGCTCAATGAGAGTTATTCAAATCTTAGAGGCTTCAGAAAATGCTTGAGTGCCTTTGAAATCAGTACTGTATGTAGCATACCACTGATGAGGATGATTGCTGGTAATTGAATCACCGGAGCACCAGTCTAATCAAGAACCGACAATTATTTAAACGTGCAACAAAGAGCTTTTTACTTTACAAAGCATGAAAGGCTCTAAAGGTTATAGCTGCAATACAGCAGCAACTACTGAAATATTATGGCTGTTGTAGCATAAAAGGCATAAATTGTTCTAGAATATAATTGCATTGAATAGCTTTTAGTATTATAGTATGTTAAGGTCAATAGAGTTTATTTGAATCTTCATTAGAGATGATGTGCCATTACAGTAGTGCTATTGTTTGCCTTATCTTGTTTGTTTTGATTTAATTGTATTGTAAACACAAGCTTGATATTTATTTCATGATGGTTCAAGCGTTGTCAGGACAGACAATACTGTGATCTGCATAAAGCATTAAGGCAAGTTGACCAGGTAAGATGAGGAGATGCATTTCCCTATTTACAATCATCTAATTAGCTTATCATAGCTCCTTAAGTACAACATTACATGTTGCAACGCCTGCATTATTCTTTACCTTATCATTTCCCTTTTTTCCTGCTGCCACTGTTTCTTCCACTATATTTCCCCCAGGGTCCATCTGAAACCCCTAAATAATGCACACCGAGTGAAGGGCTTTAAGGAGCTGTATGATGGATCACTCTCCTCTTTCTGGAGCTGTTGTATTCTTCTTGTACTGAAGCTTATTTATCATTTCCATAATGACACTGCTCTCAGGTGATTCTCTAAATATCTATATTTACACCAGACAGCCTTTAAAAAGATCCCCTTTTTTCCATGATCCAGTTTTTAGTATGTAGTCACTGCAAAAATGGGTCACATTCTTGCTTAGGGACTTTTATTTTGAAAGTGTACACAGACAGGGAAGACAAATGGCCAGTTATAGTGTTTATTTAAAGTTATACATAGTCTTACTTTTGAACTAATATTTGTTCAGTCTGTAATTGGTTATAGCCTATGCAAATGTGGAAAAGATGAATGAGAGACACATTTACAGCATAAGAGGAGAATAAATTTTATATTATTATATATTATATTTATATTATAATAACCTTGTCTATCTTGCTTATTTTTTTTTTCAAAAACATCAACATTTCAAAATTGCACTTAAAGCTTTTGTTTATATTTTAAATGAGGACAACTTTTAGAGAATGAAAAATCTCTGCAGATTCATTCATTTTCTTTATGGTTGAGACATTGTTTTAAGTTTAGAAACCAACACTTTCTGTCATGTTACTTCACTAATCTAAGAAATAAAGATAAAGATATAAATGCACTGAAGTAACAGATAAAGATCCAAACATTTTCAACAAACTTTAAAGATGCATTTTTCAACCCATTATGAAAAGGGTTTATTGATTGTTTTAAATAACTATTTTTGGCCTGTGGAAGAAGAGAAAATGCCCCTGACAGGAAATTGAAACACACTGTATGTTGACATAAAGTCTACTCATAAGATAAGATCCCCGTGGGGAAATTAGCCCACTGCAGAAGTTAGGAGCAAAATAAGAACACCTGTCCATTTATCCACCTGTATAGTGTAGTATTATAAAAGCCACAAGCCAGCAACGTTTACCATGGTGGGAGACACTCTCCATGCTTTGTTTCATGTTTTGTATTTTCATGTATTAAAATCAATAGCATAAGCAGTGGGTTCACAGATCACAAGCTGGCACATTTCACATTCAAATTAACAGCAGGCTCAATGTTTAACAACCACTCGCCATCTTTGCTGGAGTTCGAGCCACAGAAGTAAATGACAGTGTGTGGAAAGTAAGATTTCTGCTCTTAGTTGTCACTGCAACGCACTTTGTTTCACGGAGTAAGACAATGAGGGGCTACAAAGGGTCTGTATTATATATATTTACAAGACTAAGAGTCGACAGCCAGTCAACTCAAGTCAGGTCAATTTTATTTGACTTGACTTGACTTGAGGCTGTACATTACTTCGGCACAGCAGTGCTTTGAGTGCAATGCTAAGGTCGACATGCTCACAGTGCGAACATGGTGCTGTTAAGCAGGTATAATGTTTGCCGTTTTCACCATCTTGGTTTAGCGTTAGTTAGTTTTGCGGGTATGCAATCATAAACAAAAGCAGGTTTTGTGTGTTCACTACATCAGATATACAGAAGTAAATTGATTGCAGATAGTATTTATAAAGGGGTTTTCAAATGTGAAGATGTGCAAGAAGCATGGTTCCTTGTTCACCCCTAGAAGTAACTTGTACTGTAATCTGTTCAGTCATATGCAACAGCGCTGGGTTGTTTAAATGAATGAAAAATCATCCCATCAAGAATGACTGAAAAAATAATAGTCAGTGTTTAACAGGAATGCTCTATATCAGTGTTTCTCAAATGGGGGTATGTGTACTCTAGGGGTACTTTGGAGTACTGCAGGGGGTACATGAGATTTCTTTAAATATGTTTTAAAAACATCAGTCATGAATAATTCCCTGAAAAATTATACTATAATAATAAATTAATTAAGTCATGGATTTTAAACATTTGAAATAGCATTTAAGTGATTTTCAGTTACAAAGTTGTTGTTTAGTCAGTCAGACCTGTACCTCTTTATATAGCCTTTTATTTCTACCAAAAAATGCTTTGCGCTGGTCATGGGGTACTTGGCTGAGAGCAAGTTTCACAGGGGGTACATTATTGAAAAAAGTTTGAGAACTACTGCTCTTTATGAATGCACAGAGTGAGTCACTACTCAGCATTAATGTTAAACAGTCTGCTGCTGCTGCTCTCCCATCAGTGGTCAATTATAGTGAGGACAGTCATTTATCACTGAGGTAATGTAGTCTCCAGAAAGAGAACAGAG